>NW_028319719.1:25000-262500 GCF_062004578.1 Staurois parvus | reverse complement strand
GTGTCTCTGCCCCTCCCACAATGAGATTTCCCTGCAGTTTATTGTGTCTGCCCCTCCCACAATGAGATTCCCTCCCCCACTATATTGTGTCTCTGCCCCGCCCACAATGAGATTTCCAGCAGTACATTGTGCCTCTGCCCCTCCCACAATGAGATTCCCCCCCCAGTGGTTTGTGTCTCTGCCCCTCCCACAATGAGATTTCCCCCCCCCCTAGTTTGTGTCTCTGCCCCTCCCACAATGAGGAGATTCCCTCCCCCCCAATGTATTGTGTCTGCTCCACCCATAATGAGATTCCCCCCAGTGGTTTGTGTCTCTGCCCCTCCCACAATGAGATTCCCTCCCCCCACTATATTGTGTCTCTGCCCCGCCCACAATGAGATTTCCAGCAGTATATTGTGCCTCTGCCCCTCCCACAATGAGATTCCCCCCCAGTGGTTTGTGTCTCTGCCCCTCCCACAATGATATTTCCCTGCAGTATATTGTGTCTCTGCCCCTCCCACAGCGATGGTCTGTGATCTTGGATTGGTGGGGTGGTGTGTCCCTCACCTGAGCACGCTGGTTGGTCCCCAGGATGTAGGAGCGGGGTGTCAGACTCTCTCCCAGGCCGCTGCTCCCGCTGGCCCCGCCCGTGCTGCGGAAGGTGCGGGTGACGGTAGTGTAGGAGCTGGATGAAGAGGAGGCCCCGCCCCCGGCGGAGGTATTGAGACCCTTGTCGGCCGGCTGGCCACACGTGGTGCAGGTGATGTTGCGGGAGCGAAGGTTGTACTCGCTGGGGTCTCCGGTGGAGTTGTGACCGTCCTGGTGGGGGATGGAGAAAAAGTATGTGAACCCTAAGAGGTGGTCTGTGCAGACCTGGAATCGGGGGGCCCATGCCCCCAAACCTCGGCCCTGGACGGCCCACCCTTCTGAGGACTACAGAACCCCTCCCCCATCCATGTCCACTGCACCCCGAGATGGGGAACCTGAGCAGACTTACATGATGATGGTGGTGATGGTGGTGCTCATCCTCTTCTTCATCATCTTCATCATCCTCATCGTTCACCAGGGCCCGCACCAGCTTACGCATCGCAACTTCCTGTGGGGGGAGGGGGAGAGTAAATGGGTGGGACGTCCCCAGAGGAGCCGCAGATCACCTCAATGATGTCACCACCTACCCCAGCCAATGAAAATACACCCCCCCGTCCTGCGCCTACTGCTTCCAATTATTGGCCCCCACCTCAGTCTTCTATGACACCCCCCAATATCATCCTCGCTCCACCCCTCATCGTGTCACCTGACTAACTGCCACTTCTACCAGTTTTGTCTACGCCCACTCCCATCCTACTCTCCAATCACATTCCAATCCCTCCCCCTTCCCTGAAGCTGTCCTTTACTCCACCCCCATCCTGTCCTTTACTCCACCCCCATCCATTCCCTTACTCCACCCCCATCCATTCCCTTACTCCACCCCCACGCTTTCCCTGAAAGTACCCCCCCCCAGCACCACATTCTGCCCCCCCTTTATCGTCTTCCAGCTATTTCTCTTTCTATAGATTAATTAGAGCTGCTACTCCAATGACACGAAAACCACTAACTACTACTCCCCCCTCCATCCTCTCCGACTACTACTCCCCCCTCCATCCTCTCCGACTACTACTCCCCCCTCCATCCTCTCCGACTACTACTCCCCCCTCCATCCTCTCCGACTACTACTCCCCCCTCCATCCTCTCCGACTACTACTCCCCCCTCCATCCTCTCCGACTACTACTCCCCCCTCCATCCTCTCCGACTACTCCCCCCTCCATCCTCTCCGACTACTACTCCCCCCTCCATCCTCTCCGACTACCACTCCCCCCTCCATCCTCTCCGACTACTCCCCCCTCCATCCTCTCCGACTACTCCCCCCTCCATCCTCTCCGACTACCACTCCCCCCTCCATCCTCTCCGACTACTACTCCCCTCTCCTTCCTCTCCGACTACTACTCCCCCCTCCATCCTCTCCGACTACCACTCCCCTCACCCCAGTCCTACCCCAACATCTTCCCCCAACTGCTTCTGTCCCTATGAGTATCACCACCTGATACCACCCCCACTGTGCCCCCCTATGAGTACCACTACCTGATACCACCCCCACTGTGCCCCCCTATGAGTATCACCACCTGATACCACCCCCACTGTGCCCCCCTATGAGTATCACCACCTGATACTACCCCCACTGTGCCCCCCTATGAGTATCACTACCTGATACCACCCCCACTGTGCCCCCCTATGAGTATCACTACCAGGGGCGGACTGACAACTCATGGGGCCCCCGGGCAATAGGGGATCATGGGGCCCCTGTGTCCTTGCTCAAACTCAAAAAAGCCTATGAAAAAGGTACCAGGGACATCTCATGGGACCCCCTACTGACCCCGGGCCCTCAGGCAGTGCCCGAGTTTCCAAATGGTCAGTCCGCCCCTGAGCACTACCTGATACTACCCCCACTGTGCCCCCCTATGAGTATCACTACCTGATACTACCCCCACTGTGGGGGTAGTATCAGGTAGTGATACTCATAGGGAGCACAGTGGGGGTGGTATCAGGTAGTGATACTCATAGGGGGGCACAATGGGGGTAGTATCAGGTGGTGATACTCATAGGGGGGCACAATGGGGGTAGTATCAGGTAGTGATACTCATAGGGAGCACAGTGGGGGTAGTATCAGGTAGTGATACTCATAGGGGGGCACAGTGGGGGTGGTATCAGGTAGTGATACTCATAGGGGGGCACAGTGGGGGTGGTATCAGGTAGTGATACTCATAGGGGGGCACAGTGGGGGTAGTATCAGGTAGTGCTCAGGGGCGGACTGACCATTTGGAGACTCGGGCACTGCCTGAGGGCCCGGGGTCAGTAGGGGGCCCCATGAGATGTCCCTGGTACCTTTTTCATAGGCTTTTTTGAGTTTGAGCAAGGACACAGGGGCCCCACGATCCCCTATTGCCCGGGGGCCCCATGAGTTGTCAGTCCGCCCCTGGTAGTGATACTCATAGGGAGCACCGGGGGGTGGTATCGGGCAGTGATACTCATAGGAGGGCACAGTGGGGGTGGTATCAGGTAGTGATACTCATAGGGGGGCACAGTGGGGGTAGTATCAGGTAGTGATACTCATAGGGGGGCACAGTGGGGGTGGTATCAGGTAGTGATACTCATAGGGGGGCACAGTGGGGGTGGTATCAGGTAGTGATACTCATAGGGGGGCACAGTGGGGGTAGTATCAGGTAGTGATACTCATAGGGAGCACAGTGGGGGTGGTATCAGGTAGTGATACTCATAGGGGGGCACAATGGGGGTGGTATCAGGTGGTGATACTCATAGGGAGCACAGTGGGGGTGGTATCAGGTGGTGATACTCATAGGGAGCACAGTGGGGGTGGTATCAGGTAGTGATACTCATAGGGAGCACAGTGGGGGTGGTATCAGGTGGTGATACTCATAGGGGGGCACAGTGGGGGTGGTATCAGGTAGTGATACTCATAGGGGGGCACAGTGGGGGTGGTATCAGGTAGTGATACTCATAGGGGGGCACAGTGGGGGTGGTATCAGGTAGTGATACTCATAGGGGGGCACAGTGGGGGTAGTATCAGGTAGTGATACTCATAGGGGGGCACAGTGGGGGTGGTATCAGGTAGTGATACTCATAGGGGGGCACAATAGGGGTAGTATCAGGTGGTGATACTCATAGGGGGGCACAATGGGGGTAGTATCAGGTAGTGATACTCATAGGGGGGCACAGTGGGGGTGGTATCAGGTAGTGATACTCATAGGGGGGCACAGTGGGGGTAGTATCAGGTAGTGATACTCATAGGGGGGCACAGTGGGGGTGGTATCAGGTAGTGATACTCATAGGGGGGCACAATAGGGGTAGTATCAGGTGGTGATACTCATAGGGGGGCACAATGGGGGTAGTATCAGGTAGTGATACTCATAGGGGGGCACAGTGGGGGTGGTATCAGGTAGTGATACTCATAGGGGGGCACAGTGGGGGTAGTATCAGGTAGTGATACTCATAGGGGGGCACAGTGGGGGTGGTATCAGGTAGTGATACTCATAGGAGGGCACAGTGGGGGTGGTATCAGGTGGTGATACTCATAGGGGGGCACAGTGGGGGTAGTATCAGGTAGTGATACTCATAGGGGGGCACAGTGGGGGTGGTATCAGGTGGTGATACTCATAGGGGGGCACAGTGGGGGTGGTATCAGGTGGTGATACTCATAGGGGGGCACAGTGGGGGTGGTATCAGGTAGTGATACTCATAGGGGGGCACAGTGGGGGTAGTATCAGGTAGTGCTCAGGGGCGGACTGACCATTTGGAGACTCGGGCACTGCCTGATACCACCCCCACTGTGCCCCCCTATGAGTATCACTACCCGATACCACCCCCCGGTGCTCCCTATGAGTATCACTACCAGGGGCGGACTGACAACTCATGGGGCCCCCGGGCAATAGGGGATCGTGGGGCCCCTGTGTCCTTGCTCAAACTCAAAAAAGCCTACCACCCCCACTGTGCCCCCCTATGAGTATCACTACCTGATACTACCCCCACTGTGCCCCCCTATGAGTATCACTACCTGATACCACCCCCACTGTGCCCCCCTATGAGTATCACCACCTGATACCACCCCCACTGTGCTCCCTATGAGTATCACTACCTGATACCACCCCCACTGTGCCCCCCTATGAGTATCACCACCTGATACCACCCCCACTGTGCTCCCTATGAGTATCACTACCTGATACCACCCCCATTGTGCCCCCCTATGAGTATCACCACCTGATACCACCCCCATTGTGCCCCCCTATGAGTATCACTACCTGATACCACCCCCACTGTGCCCCCCTATGAGTATCACTACCTGATACCACCCCCACTGTGCCCCCCTATGAGTATCACTACTGTCATTTTATATTATCATTCAGTCCTCTTATTCCCATTGTGTATAATATATAATCACAGCCCCCGCAGCTCCACATTTCAGGTGCCCCCTGGGTGTCACATCACTTCACATTGTGAGCACCCCATGTAAGGTCCCCTGCACTCACCTCATTGCTGGATGTAAGCAGAGCAGTGCGGATGCTGTCTCCGGTGCCCCAGGAATTAGCGGACTTATTGACAAATTCGCTGGGGGGGTTGTGCGCCACTCCGGCCCCAGCAGCCCAGACCTGCGGAGGGATGGGGACATCAGTGATAAGTATCAGTGGAGAAAACGAATAAAATTCGATATAAAAAATTCCCAAAAAACATAAATTGTACATGAATCACTTCCCGTCCGGCCCATGTACATAAACGGCCAGACGGGAACAGAGCAGGAGCGGGCGGCCATTTATAAACGTCCTCCCACATCCCTGCCTGCATGCGCTCCCTGGCAGCGTGTGGCACCGCGATCGCTGTACAGGACCCCTCTGTACGAGGTCCCGATCATGTGATCACTCATTGGCCAGTCAGTGATCACATGAAGAGTAGTAAGCAAGGTGTCATTTCCTGACATCATTGCTTACTACATGTGAAATCTGTGAATGATCACAGAGGTCACATGGTACAGGGCCATTCACAACACCCTTGTACCATATGACAAGCTGTGACCAATCACAGCTCACACAGTATTTCTCAATGGCTGCAGGAATGCAGAGAGAAGGAGAAATAACTGTTTTTACAGCCTTTATTGGTGTAAAAGCAATCACTGTATAACAAAAAAAAATCTTCATCACCCCCCACAAGTAGTACAGTGTCACCATGGTGACACAGTACTGCCAGGGTGACAGTATGTTAAAAAAAAACAAATAAAATAAAAAAAATAAAAATGTTAAAAAAATTTTTGAAAAATTTTAATTTTTGGTTACTAATTTGGGTTATTTTTCTTTTTTTTTTTTTTAATAAAAAGATAGCTGAATAAATTTTGACCAAGATTTATGAAGAAAGATTATTTATTTGCAAAACTGTATAAGAAAAACACTTTTTTTTTCAAAAATTTTGGACTTTTTCATTTATATAGCAAAAAAATAATAATCCCCGCGGTGAATAAATACCACCAAAATAAAGCTTTATCTGTCTCAAAAAAATGCTAAAAAATTCATATGGGTGCAGTGTTGCATGACCGCGCAATTGTGGACTGAAAGGGGGTGAAAGCATCTTGACTGGAAGGGGGTGAAAGTGTCCGGACTGGAAGGGGGGGGGGGGGATTGTTCCGGACTGGAAGGGGGGGGGAATTGTTCTGGACTGGAAGGGGGGGGGAATTGTTCTGGACTGGAAGGGGGGGGGGGAATTGTTCCGGACTGGAAGGGGGGGAAGCGTTCCGGACTGGAAGGGGGGGAAGCATTCCGGACTGGAAGGGGGGGAAGCGTTCCGGACTGGAAGGGGGGGAAGCGTTCCGGACTGGAAGGGGGGGAAGCGTTCCGAACTGGAAGGGGGTGAAAGCGTTCCGAACTGGAAGGGGGTGAAAGCGTCCGGACTGGAAGGGGGTGAAAGTCCGGACTGGAAAGGGGCGAAAGTGTCCGGACTGGAAGGGGGCGAAAGTGTCCGGACTGGAAGGGGGGGAAAGTGTCCGGACTGAAAGGAGGTGAAAGTGTCCGGACTGGAAGGAGGTGAAAGTGTCCGGACTGGAAGGAGGTGAAAGTGTCCGGACTGAAAGGAGGTGAAAGTGTCCGGACTGGAAGGAGGTGAAAGTGTCCGGACTGGAAGGAGGTGAAAGTGTCCGGACTGGAAGGGGTGAAAGTGTCCGGACTGGAAGGGGGTGAAAGTGTCCGGACTGGAAGGGGTGAAAGTGTCCGGACTGGAAGGGGGTGAAAGTGTCCGGACTGGAAGGGGGTGAAAGTGTCCGGACTGGAAGGGGTGAAAGTGTCCGGACTGGAAGGGGTGAAAGTGTCCGGACTGGAAGGGGTGAAAGTGTCCGGACTGGAAGGGGTGAAAGTGTCCGGACTGGAAGGGGGTGAAAGTGTTCGGTTTGGAAGGGGGTGAAAGTGTTCGGATTGGAAGGGGGTGAAAGTGTCCGGACTGGAAGGGGGTGAAAGTGTCCGGACTGGAAGGGGTGAAAGTGTCCAGACTGGAAGGGGTGAAAGTGTCCAGACTGGAAGGGGTGAAAGTGTCCGGACTGGAAGGGGTGAAAGTGTCCGGACTGGAAGGGGGGGAAAGTGTCCGGACTGGAAGGGGGGGAAAGTGTCCGGACTGGAAGGGGGTGAAAGTGTTCGGATTGGAAGGGGGTGAAAGTGTCCGGACTGGAAGGGGGTGAAAGTGTCCGGACTGGAAGGGGGTGAAAGTGTCCGGACTGGAAGGGGTGAAAGTGTCCGGACTGGAAGGGGTGAAAGTGTCCAGACTGGAAGGGGTGAAAGTGTCCAGACTGGAAGGGGTGAAAGTGTCCGGACTGGAAGGGGGGGAAAGTGTCTGGATTGGAAGGGGGGGAAAGTGTCCGGACTGGAAGGGGGTGAAAGTGTCCGGACTGGAAGGAGGTGAAAGTGTCCGGACTGGAAGGGGGTGAAAGTGTCCGGACTGGAAGGGGGTGAAAGTGTCCGGACTGGAAGGGGGTGAAAGTGTCCGGACTGGAAGGGGGGGAAAGTGTCCGGACCGGAAGGGGGGGGAAAGTGTCCGGACCGGAAGGGGGGGAAAGTGTCCGGACTGGAAGGGGGGGAAAGTGTCCGGACTGGAAGGGGTGAAAGTGTCCAGACTGGAAGGGGTGAAAGTGTCCAGACTGGAAGGGGTGAAAGTGTCCGGACTGGAAGGGGTGAAAGTGTCCGGACTGGAAGGGGGGGAAAGTGTCCGGACTGGAAGGGGGGGAAAGTGTCCGGACTGGAAGGGGGTGAAAGTGTTCGGATTGGAAGGGGGTGAAAGTGTCCGGACTGGAAGGGGGTGAAAGTGTCCGGACTGGAAGGGGGTGAAAGTGTCCGGACTGGAAGGGGTGAAAGTGTCCGGACTGGAAGGGGTGAAAGTGTCCAGACTGGAAGGGGTGAAAGTGTCCAGACTGGAAGGGGTGAAAGTGTCCGGACTGGAAGGGGGGGAAAGTGTCTGGATTGGAAGGGGGGGAAAGTGTCCGGACTGGAAGGGGGTGAAAGTGTCCGGACTGGAAGGAGGTGAAAGTGTCCGGACTGGAAGGGGGTGAAAGTGTCCGGACTGGAAGGGGGTGAAAGTGTCCGGACTGGAAGGGGGTGAAAGTGTCCGGACTGGAAGGGGGGGAAAGTGTCCGGACCGGAAGGGGGGGGAAAGTGTCCGGACCGGAAGGGGGGGAAAGTGTCCGGACCGGAAGGGGGGGAAAGTGTCCGGACTGGAAGGGGGGGGGGGGGAAGCGTCCGGATTGGAAGGGGGTGAAAGTGTCCGGACTGGAAGGGGGTGAAAGTCCGGACTGGAAGAGGGTGAAAGTGTCCGGACTGGAAGGGGGTGAAAGTGTCCGGACTGGAAGGGGGGGGGGGGAGCGTCCGGACTGGAAGGAGGTGAAAGTGTCCAGACTGGAAGGTGGTGAAAGTGTCCGGACTGGAAGGGGGTGAAAGTGTCCGGACTGGAAGGGGGTGAAAGTGTCTGGACTGGAAGGGGGTGAAAGTGTTTGGATTGGAAGGGGTGAAAGTGTCCAGATTGGAAGGGGGTGAAAGTGTTCGGATTGGAAGGGGGTGAAAGTGTTCGGATTGGAAGGGGGTGAAAGTGTTCGGATTGGAAGGGGGTGAAAGTGTTCGGATTGGAAGGGGGTGAAAGTGTTCGGATTGGAAGGGGGTGAAAGTGTTCGGATTGGAAGGGGGTGAAAGTGTTCGGATTGGAAGGGGGTGAAAGTGTTCGGATTGGAAGGGGTGAAAGTGTTCGGATTGGAAGGGGTGAAAGTGTCCGGATTGGAAGGGGGTGAAAGTGTTCGGATTGGAAGGGGTGAAAGTGTCCGGATTGGAAGGGGGTGAAAGTGTTTGGATTGGAAGTGGTTAAAGAAACACTACAAAACATTTTTTTACTGAAGCAGTTTTTTTGAGCCCATTAAAAAACAGAAATTTGCAGTTCCTACCATTAAACACTAGGGGGCGCTCAAAGCCCAGCAATATCAACAGCCACTACTTAGGACTCACAGTCAGGGTTTGTCCGGCCTTCAGCATGACTCTGGGGGGGAAGCGGTAAACAATCGGCTTATCGTCTCCAATCTGGCGCTTGATGGTCCAGTTCCCCAGCGACTGATCCTGCGGGACGACGTATTGACGGGTTATCAACAGTTCATATTTCATAAAAGCAGACCAGAAAAATCGAAACAAATCCCCCGTCCCCTAAAACAAGATTCACGTTTTTTTTTGTGTTTGTTTTTTTTTCTGCTCTTTCAGATGAATTTGGAAGGTTCCCAGCCAAGAAGGACAGTTGTGAACTGACAATGATCCTGCCGACAACGCCATATGTTATGATTTGGCTTTAAAGAGACGTTGTCACCGTATTCATTTAGGACAAAGTGGTGATGTCCATGTAGAGATCCCACCAAAAATTATACCTTCCCACCTTCGAAGTCTGAAATTTAGTCTTTCCACCGCTTGCTTGCTGCCGCCGCAGCTGTTGGCTGGTGTTTTGAAGCAGAGGGGAGCGTTGTTGGAATGCCCCTTGGTCACGGGTGAGTACTCGGGCTTAGGGATTGGCTGCCGGATCCAAACAGCATCACAGGGAGGTGGTCACATGTTCCCAGCTATACTAAGAGTACATCCAGCATTCTCTAGGCCAGGGGTCTCCAAACTTTTCAAAGGGCCACTATACTGTCCTTCAAACTTTAGGAGGGCCGGATTAGGGCCCTCACTGGGCCCTGAGGATAGACAATATCCTGAACCCAGCATCAGTGAGAATAAACATGGCCTCGGGGGTTGTTGGTCAGTTGGAGGAGTAGTGCCCCACCATGGGAAGAATAGTACACCATCATTGGTTTCATGGGAAGAAGTACTACCCCATTCTTGGTCTCAGTGGGAGGAATAGTGCCCCACCATGGGAAGAATAGTGCACCATCATTGGTTCCATGAGGAAGAAGTACTACCCCATTGTTGGTTTCAGTGGGAGGAATAGTGCCCCACCGTAGGAAGAATAGTGCACCATCATTGGGTCTATTGGAAGATGTACTACCCCAATCTTGGTCTCAGTGGGAGGAATAGTGCCCCACAGTAGGAAGAATAGTACACCATCACTGGTTCCATGAGAAGAACTACCCCAATCTTTGCCTCAGTGGGAGGAATAGTGCCCACCATGGGAAGAATAGGACACCATCATTGGTTCCATGAGAAGAAGTACTACCCCATTGTTGGTTTCAGTGGGAGGAATAGTGCCCCACCGTAGGAAGAATAGTACACCATCATTGGTTCCATGGGAAGAAGTACTACTCCATTTGTGGCCTCAGTAGGGGAATAGTGCCCCACCATGGGAAGAATAGTACACCATTGGTTTCATGGGAAGAAAAAACACCCCATTCTTGGTCTCAGTGGGAGGAATAGTGCCCCACCATGGGAAGAATAGTACACCATCATTGGTTCCATGGGAAGAAGTACTACCCCATTCTTGGTCTCAGTGGGAGGAATAGTGCCCCACCATGGGAAGAATAGTACACCATCATTGGTTCCATGGGAAGAAGTACTACCCCATTCTTGGTTTCAGTGGGAGGAATAATGCCCCACCATGGGAAGAATAGTACACCATCATTGGTTCCATGGGAATAAGTACTACTCCATTTGTGGCCTCAGTGGGAGGAATAGTGCCCCACCATTGGAAGAATAGTACACCATCATTGGGTCTATTGGAAGATGTACTACCCCAATCTTGGCCTCAGTGGGAGGAATAGTGCCCTACCATGGGAAGAATAGTACACCATCATTGGTTCCATGGGAAGAAGTTCTACCCCATTCTTGGTCTCAGTGGGAGGAATAGTGCCCACCATGGGAAGAATAGTACACCATCATTGGTTTCATGAGAAGAACTACTACCCCAATCTTTGTCTCAGTGGGAGGAATAGTGCCCCACCGTGGGAAGAATAGTACACCACCATTGGTTTCATGGGAAGAAGTACTACCCCAAACTTTGTCTCAGTGGGAGGAATAGTGCCCCAAGGGCCGAATAAAGGGTAGCAAAGAGCTACATCCAGCCCTTGGTCCTCAGTTTGGAGACCCCTGCTCTAGGCCTTTCCTCCCCTGCCTGACTGTTCCTGGTCCCCGTCCCTTTCATTCGTTGGATTTCAGTTCTTTCCATCATGGAGGCTCAGCATCACGTGTGCGTTACCTATGCAAATCCACCCTGCCTAAGAATGCCCCTCCAACAGACTGACACCTACCCATCAAAGCATTTTGCAAAAGATTGCCCATCAAGTCATATCCTGAGATTGATGCTTAAACAGGAAGTTGAAAGGAAATCTCACCAAATTGGGATACTGCAATTAACCTGCCAAGGAAGCTCTACCACCCCCCCCCCTCCCCCCATGTCATTTCTCCAGTCTCACCTCATTGGACTTGTTCTTCAGTCGGATAAACTTGCCTTCCAGGTCCACCTCCTCCACGGCCACCTTCCCGCTGGTCCTGGCGTGCTGGGTGTAACTGGTAGTCCGCGACTCTGATCCCTCCATCTTACGCTTCTTGGAGGAAGAGGTGACCTGCCCCGAGGATTGCCCTGTCCTGGCCGTCCTCTTCTGCCCGCTGGGGCTGGGCGAGAGTCGGAGTCTGCATGAGAGAGAATCAAACCGGTTGATTCCGCGTATAATTATCTATCCAGGCCATTTCGGCTCATGCCAGGCAGGCAGTAAAAGACACTGGCACCTGCGGCGTACCTCGTCCCAGTTTCTGAAGGAAACATCAATTGACAAAAACAGATTGAACCGATTGACTGCAGGAGAGTCAGCCATGATGGACAGTTTCTGGTGGTACCTCTAGTGCTGGGTAGGCAGTGCATGAGAAGCTTCCTGTCAGCCACTAGAGATCCTACCAGAACCTGTAAACCCGGATTCAACTCATCAATGATTCATGGCTGAAGAAGATCAACAGAATTCATACAATGGATCAGATGAGGCCGCTCTCAGCACAAACAAGGGTTCTAAAATGTTGGAATCCACGTAGAAGTCTATTAAGAGTGCCAAAGCAAAGAACCAGAAGTCCAAAGTCATTTGTTACTGATGTTCCCTCACAACAAGAAGAACAAGCGAGGCAGAAGGAACAGATAGGATACCAGGGAAAGGTTAATACATACCCCATGGCATAGCTGGATCTAGGTGGGTGCCTGGGTGGGCTGTGCCCTCCAGATTTCAGTTGCACCCCCCCAAAGACCCCCACCACCCCTGACGCTGTGCTGGCCATCTCTCATCCCTGCACAATGCCCTGCTGACCCTTGTACACTACTCTGCAGACCGCCAGTACACCCTTACCAATTCCAGTACATTCCCCTGCTGACCTCCCATCTTCTGCCCTGCTGACCCCTGTACTCCTCCCTGCTGACCCCTGTACACCTCCCTGCTGTCCCACTGCCCTCTGAAGACACCCAGTACACTGTCCTACAAACCAATAGCCTCTGTACGCTGTCTTAGAAACTGCTGACCCTATCCTCTACCCTGCTGACCCCCCATTCTCTATCCTGCTGACCCCTGCACTCCTCCCTGCTGACCTATTGTCCTCTGCTCTGCTGACACCCTGTATACTGTCCTACAGACTAATAGCCTCTGTATACTGCCTTACAAACTGCTGACCCCCATTCTCTGTCCTGCTGACCCCCTGTACACTGCCCTGCTGACCTCCCATTCTCTACCCTGCTGACCCCCTGTACACTGCCCCGCTGACCTCCCATCCTCTACCCTGCTGACCCCTGTACTCCTCCCTGCTGACCCCTGCCCTCCACCTTGCTGATGCCCTGTATACTGTTCTACACACTAATAGCCTCTGTATACTGCCTTACAAACTGCTGAGCCCTTTCTCTGTCCTGCTGACCCCCTGACCTCCCATTCTCTACCCTGCTGACCCCTGAACTCCTCCCTGCTGACCCACTGCCCTCCACCTTGCTGACGCCCTGTATACTGTCCTACAAACTAATAGCCTCTGTACGCTGTCTTACAAACTGCTGACCCTATCCCTCTACCCTGCTGACCCCCTGTACACTGCCATGCTGACCTCCCATCCTCTGCCCTGCTGACCCCCTGTACACTGCCCTGCTGACCTCCCATCCTCTGCCCTGCTGACCCCCTGTACACTGCCCTGCTGACCCCCTGTACACTGCCCTGCTGACCTCCCATCCTCGGCCCTGCTGACCCCTGTACTCCTCCCTGCTGACCCACTGTCCTCTGCCTTGCTGACCCCTGTACACTGTCCTACAAACCAATAGCCTCTGTATACTGCCTTACAAACTGCTGACCCCCATTCACTGCCCTGCTGACCTCCCATCCTCTTCCTCCTGACATTTTTTACCGCACCCCCACATCTGACAGGCTAGATCTGGCCCAAGGGGCGGCCTAAATTGATAGTGTTCATGTCCACTGTAAAATTTTGCTTGGACGGGTCAACAGCCCATAGAGGCATAAGATGCGTAGCAAATACTATTTTAAAAAAAGTTAGTTCCCTGTCCTACGAGGTCAGATAGGCGGTGTTCTGCTTAACCTCCACCCACCAGGGGGCAACATTCACTCACCTCTCCTCCTCTCCCTCCAGTAGGGTGCGGTAAGCGCGGATCTCCATGTCCAATGCCAACTTGATGTCCAGCAGCTCCTGGTACTCGTCCAGTTGCTGCTGCATACGGGCCCTCATCTCAGCCATCTCGCGGTCTTTTTCCGCCAGCGCTCGGCGGTTGGAGTCTCTCTCACGGCTCAGCGCATCCTCGAGATCACGCAGTTTGGCCTCCTTGGCTGCCAGCTGCATATAGAGAAGAGGAAACGTCAAATTGTGGGAGGTGCAAAACTATGTAACCATCAAAAATTGGCTACTTAGAAAGGAGTGTTCAGTAACCTGTATGGAAAAATATTGAAAGGTTTTAGGAACTACATGTAACATGAAGGCGGTAAGGTGGGAGGAGATATCTTCCCACGCACGTTGGACCTCCTGTCTGCCTATTCTGTACCAAAGATTTTAATGCCCGTGCCAACGTGTGGCCGCTCGACCTCCTGATCTGATCCATTCTCACCTGCTTCTGGAGCTGGCTCAGCTGGGTGCTCAGGCTGTCTATACGGATTCGGCTCTGCTGGAGCTCCTCGTGGGCCTCTCCCACCATGGTGCTGTTCCTTTCTGCGGACAGCTTGGCGTTCTCCAGCTAAAAGCCAAAAAAATAACACGTGGTCATTTATACAGAAGCAAGCCAGAGCCCCGAACCGATACAGCCTCGCCGGAATCTAGCTTTACCTTGGCATTGTAAGTCTTCTCCAACTCCTCCTTGTATAAACCGATCTGTCCCTCGTGCTGGGCGCGCAGCTCCAGGAGGGCATCGGCCAGCTTGCTCTCGAACTCCCGCTGGCGCCCACTGTCAATCTCGACCAGGCGTGTTTCGTGCCGCCGTTTGGACTCCCGCAGCTCCTGCGGAAAGATACATTGACCTCATCAGAGCGCAATCGCTATTTTATGTAATGCGGAGCTTCCATGTGTGCTTCACCAACCTCGCCGTAGATGTTCTTCTGGAACTCCAGCTCCTCCCTCAGGGTCTGGTTCCGATTCTCCGCATCGACGCGGCGAAGCATCTCATCCTGAAGCTGTTTCTTTGCATCCACGAGGCTTCCTTCCAGCTACGGGAAACCACAAATTTGTGTAAATGTTTCTCGTTACATAAAGCCGCCTACAACTGCCATGAAAGTGTTTAAACCACTTCCCGACCAGCCGTTGTATATAAACGGCCGGACGGTGGCACTGCAGGGTCGGGTGGCCGTCTATAAACGGCCTCCCTGCACCCTGCTTGTGCGCGCTCCCTGGGAGCGCGCAGCACCGCGATCCGGTGCCCGCTGTGTCCTCCGGACACAGTGAAACACCGATCGTCGGACGGGACCTCTGTACGAGGTCTCGATCATGTGATCACTGATTGGCCAATCAGTGATCACATGCAAAGTAGTAAGCAAGATGTCACTTGTGACATCATTGCTTACTACGTGTGAAATCTGTGAATGATCACAGAGGTCACATGGTACAAGGCTATTCACAAAAGCCTTGTACCATGTGACAAGCTGTGACCAATCACAGCTCACTCAGTTCTTCTCAATGAGTGCAAGAATGCAGACAGAGAGAAGGAGAAATGATTGCTTTTACATCCTATATGGGTGTAAAAGCAATCAGTGTAAAAAAAAAAAAAAAATCTTCATCACCCCTCACAAGTAGTACAGTGTCACCATGGTGACCCCACACTGCTAGGGTGACAGTATGTAAAAAAAAAAAAAATAAATTAAAAATAATAATATAAAAAAATAAAATAAAAATGTAAAAAAAAATGTTTTAAAATGATAATTTTTGCTTATAAACTAATTTGGATTTTTTTTTTTTTTACTAAAAAGATAACGGAATAAATTTTGGCTAAGATTTATGATGAAATATTATTTATTTGCAAAATTTTATTAAAAAAAAACACTTTTTTTCAAAATTTTTGGACATTTCATTTACATAGCAAAAAAAAAATACAAATCCCAGCGGTGAATAAATACCACCAAAATAAAGCTTTATCTATCTCAAAAAAATGGTAAAAAATTCATTTGGGTACAGTGTTGCATGACCGCGCAATTGTCATTCAAAGTGTGATAGTGCTAAAAGCTGAAAATTGCCCTGGTCAGGAAGGGGGTGAAAGTGTCCGGACTGGAAGGGGGTGAAAGTGTCCGGACTGGAAGGGGGTGAAAGTGTCCGGACTGGAAGGGGGTGAAAGTGTCCGGACTGGAAGGGGGGGAAAGTGTCCGGACTGGAAGGGGGGGAAAGTGTCCGGACTGGAAGGGGGGGAAAGTGTCCGGACTGGAAGGGGGTGAAAGTGTCCGGACTGGAAGGGGGTAAAAGTGTCCGGACTGGAAGGGGGTAAAAGTGTCCGGACTGGAAGGGGGGGAAAGTGTCCGGACTGGAAGGGGGGGAAAGTGTCCGGTCAGGAAGGGGGTGAAAGTGTCCGGTCTGGAAGTGGTTAAGCCCAAAGCAGCCTAAAGCTGGCCGTGTAACCCTACAACGTTGGCTTGAGAATGTTTTGACAAATGAAAGAGGGTTGTTGTAACTTAACTAAGAACCAAAACTGATAAGAGTTGTAAGAAGCAGAACTCAAAGATAACTCATTACTTGAAAGGTTCCCTTCAAGTAATGCTCCACTTCAGAGGGGCCGTAATGGGTGCGGCACTTTCCCTGCCCCTTAAAAAGGTCAAAGATGCTGCGAAACCTTTGCCCATTGCAGAGCCTAAAGAATGTAACATACGAGGCCAACTTTACATATGGTATTATTTCTGAGGCTGGAGGTGGAGAGGCAGAACTTATAGTTTGTGTCTTTTAAGTAGTTAATGATGCAATCCTGCAAAGTAAAGCTCAACTTCTCGGGAGACACATGGGTACTGCACTTTCCCTGTCCCTGTAAAGAGGAACCTTTGCCCATGGTGAGATGGTAACATACCTGGCTAGCTAGCCATTCTCAACAAGGGTTCCTCCAGAGGTTGCTCAGGGTTCCTTCAGATGTGGCTGATCAAACCCCCATCTGATGATGCCTGTGATGTGGATATAGTGAATGCGGGGTCGGGGAGAGCGGATATAGTGAATGCAGGGTCCGGGGAGAGCGGATATAGTGAATGCAGGGTCCGGGGAGAGCGGATATAGTGAATGCAGGGTCCGGGGAGAGCGGATATAGTGAATGCAGGGTCCGGGGAGAGCGGATATAGTGAATGCGGGGTCCAGGGAGAGCGGATATAGTGAATGCAGGGTCTGGAGAAAGTGGATATAGTGAGTGCGGGGTCCAGGGAGAGCGGATATAGTGAATGCAGGGTCTGGAAAGAGCGGATATAGTGAATGCAGGGTCTGGGGAGAGCGGATATAGTGAATGCAGGGTCTGGGGAGAGCGAATATAGTGAATGCAGGGTCCGGGGAGAGCGGATATAGTGAATGCGGGGTCCGGGGAGAGCAGATATAGTGAATGCGGGGTTCGGGGAGAGCGGATATAGTGAATGCGGGGTCCGGGGAGAGCGGATATAGTGAATGCGGGGTCCAGGGAGAGCGGATATAGTGAATGCAGGGTCCGGGGAGAGCGGATATAGTGAATGAGGGGTCTGGGGAGACCGGATATAGTGATTGCGGGGTCCAGGGGGAGCGGATATAGTGAATGCGGGGTCCGGGGAGAGCAGATATAATGAATGCAGGGTTGGGGAGAGCGGATATAGTGAATGCGGGGTCCAGGGAGAGCGGATATAGTGAATGCAGGATCCGGGGAAAGTGGATATAGTGAGTGCGCGGTCCAGGGAGAGTGGATATAGTGAATGCGGGGTCCGGGGAGAGCAGATATAATGAATGCAGGGTTGGGGAGAGCGGATATAGTGAATGCGGGGTCCGGGGAGAGCGGATATAGTGAATGCGGGGTCCAGGGAGAGCGGATATAGTGAATGCAGGATCCGGGGAAAGTGGATATAGTGAGTGCGCGGTCCAGGGAGAGCGGATATAGTGAATGCAGGGTCTGTGGAGAGTGAATATAGTGAATGCAGGATCCGGGAAGAGTGGATATAGTGAATGCAGGGTCTGGAAAGAGCGGATACAGTGAATGTTGGGTCCGGGGAGACTGGATATAGTGAATGCGGGGTTCGTGAGAGCTGATATAGTGAATGCGGGGTCCGAGGTGTGCGGATATAGTAAATGCGGGGTCCGGGGAGAGCGGATATAGTGAACGCAGGGTCCTGGGAGAGCGGATATAGTGAATGCAGGGTCCAGGGAGAGCAGACATAGTGAATGCAGGGTCCAGGGAGAGCAGACCTAGTGAATGCAGGGTCCGGGGAGAGCAGACAGTGAATGCAGGGTCCGGGGAGAGCAGACATAGTGAATGCGGGGTCCCGGGAGAGCGGATATAGTGAATGCAGGGTCCGGGGAGAGCGGATATAGTGAATGCAGGGTCCGGGGAGAGCGGATATAGTGAATGCGGATATAGTGAATGCAGGGTCCTGGGTTTTGTAACACTTTAATGATGCATCTTGCCAAGTCCCTTCAAATCAAAATGGTCCCCTTCTGAGGGGGCCGTAATGGGTGCCACACCCACCCCTGAAATAAGTCCAGAGGCTGCTGCTAAACACTTGCTCAGGACAAGGCACCCCCTTACCCAAACAGATCATTATCCATTTCCTAACCTTGGCAAGCTGGCCTTTCAGGTCCCGCAGCTCGGCTTCCAGGTTGCGTTTCTCGCCCAGCGCAGTGGAAAGTGCGGCATCCTTCGAGTTCAGAAGTGCCTCCAAATCCTTCAGGCGAGCCTGAGCTGTCAGCAGGTCTGCCTCCTTCTTCTTGTTCCTAAAAAACAGAAAGGATTCTGGGTAAGCACAGGATTTTTGCTCTACTTTTACAAAAAGACATTTTTTTTTTTTAGATCGGGCCAGGCATCTCCTTTATATAAAGAGAAATCTGATTTGTGGTTCTTTAATGTGCATTTTCAGCAGGTACTTATTTTACATGTAACTAAGTTTACCAGAATCTGCTGAGATAAAACCAATTTATTACAAAGACAGTCTGTTGTTTTTAATCATTTGGACCTGACAGACAGACAGGCACAGAGAGGAACAGTAAAGTGCAATCACTGTACGTAGGAAACACTAAGCTGATCTCATTTACATACAAAAAAAATCAAAAGCTTCCATTCCTTCTTTGTGAAGCGCCATGCTCACCCCATCTGGACTGACTAAACCTTTGGCGCACCCCCGGGTTCCTGAGTAATAATCTTCTATTGATTTTTTCCCTGACTCTGGTAGATGCAATTATGGGAAGATGTCCAGGAAGGAGCAGGAAGCGAGGCGATACGTGGCCAGGACCCGCAGAAGGATCGATACGAGGTCTGACAAGATCCATCTTAAAGGGCACCGCCCGGAAGTCTGGTACATGGCACGGCTGAGGCTCCTGGCCTGCCTCTGATGGGACTCCTGGAATTAAGGGAGTTCACACCATGCGTGCAGACTGGGCACAAGGGCCCTATGGGTGTTAGGGGGCCCATTTATAATATATGTGGGCCAGGAGGTTGCTGGTGTTTACTGTCTGGCCCCAAGTGCATAACAGACCTTGAAAGAGTTTTATCCATTTAATGTAAGAGGGGCCCTGATGTAAGGGGGGGCCTCTGATGGGGGCCCTGATGTAAGAGGAGGCCTCTGACGGGGGCCTTGATGTACGGGGGTCTCTGTAGGGGGCCCTGATGTAAGGGGGGACCTTTGATGGGGGCCTTGGTGTAAGGGGGGCCTCTGAAGGAGGCCTTGATGTAAGAGAAGGCCTCTGACAGGGGCCCTGATGTAAAAGGAGGCCTGTGACAGGGGCCCTGATGTAAGAGGCCTGTGACAGGGGCCCATATGTAAGAGAAGGCCTCTGACGGGGGGCCCTGATGTACGGGGGGCCTCTGATGGGGGCCCTGATGTAAGGGGGCTTTGATGGGGGCCCTGATATAAGGGGGGCCTTTGATGGGGGGCCTCTGAAGGGGGACCTGATGTAAGGGGGGGCCTCTGGCAGGGGCCCTGATGTAAGGGGGGGCCTCTGGCAGGGGCCCTGATGTAAGGGGGGGCCTCTGGCAGGGGCCCTGATGTAAGGGGGGCCTCTGGCAGGGGCCCTGATGTAGGGGAGAGCTCTGACGGGGGCCCTGATGTAGGGGAGAGCTCTGACGGGGGCTCTGATGTAGGGGACAGCTCTGACGGGGGCCCTGATGTAGGGGACAGCTCTGACGGGGCCCTGATGTAGGGAAGAGCTCTGACGGGGGCCTTTGAAGGAGGCGCTGTTGTCAGGGGGGCCTCTGACGGGGACCCTGGTGTAAGGGGGGCCTTTGAAGGAGGCGCTGATGTCACGGGGGCATCTGACTGGGGCCCTGATGAAAGGGGGGGCCCTGATGAAAGGGAAGAATCTGGATGGAGGCCCTGATATAAGGGGAGACTCTGACGAGTAAGGGGAGTATATCCCCTGCACTTGAAGGAAGTGAGAAATAATCTCTCCAAAGTGAGGGAAGAACTCCTCATAGGAGGTGCTCACCGGAGGAGGTGTCACCACTGGATCTCCCATCATTTTCTGTCTCTGCGACAGTCAGAAAGGTTGAGTCTCTCCAGTGGGGGGCACCAACAGCAATAAAAACACGACAAAAAAAACCCCAAAAAACTGTGTGGCTTTAGATACAAGATTCCAGATACTTCTATGTAAGGATGGAGGGCAGATGGGGAGATACATACGGGAGGGCAGCAGAGCTATATACGGGAGGGAAGCAGAGCTATATACGGGAGGGCAGCAGAGCTATATACGGGAGGGAAGCAGAGCTATATACGGGAGGGAAGCAGAGCTATATACGGGAGGGAAGCAGAGCTATATACGGGAGGGCAGCAGAGCTATATACGGGAGGGAAGCAGAGCTATATACGGGAGGGAAGCAGAGCTATATACGGGAGGGAAGCAGAGCTATATACAGGAGGGCTGCAGAGCTATATACGGGAGGGAAGCAGAGCTATATACGGGAGGGAAGCAGAGCTATATACGGGAGGGAAGCAGAGCTATATAAGGGAGGGAAGCAGAGCTATATACGGGAGGACAGCAGAGCTATATACGGGAGGGCTGCAGAGCTATATACGGGAGGGCTGCAGAGCTATATACGGGAGGGCAGCAGAGCTATATACGGGAGGGCAGCAGAGCTATATACGGGAGGGCAGCAGAGCTATATACGGGAGGGCAGCAGAGCTATATACGGGAGGGAAGCAGAGCTATATACGGGGGGGCAGCAGAGCTATATACGGGAGGGAAGCAGAGCTATATACGGGAGGGAAGCAGAGCTATATACGGGAGGGAAGCAGAGCTATATACGGGAGGGCAGCAGAGCTATATACGGGAGGGCAGCAGAGCTATATACGGGAGGGAAGCAGAGCTATATACGGGAGGGCAGCAGAGCTATATACGGGAGGGCAGCAGAGCTATATACGGGAGGGAAGCAGAGCTATATACGGGAGGGCAGCAGAGCTATATACGGGAGGGCAGCAGAGCTATATACGGGAGGGCAGCAGAGCTATATACGGGAGGGAAGCAGAGCTATTAACGGGAGGGAAGCAGAGCTATATACGGGAGGGAAGCAGAGCTATATACGGGAGGGCAGCAGAGCTATATACGGGAGGACAGCAGAGCTATATACGGGAGGGAAGCAGAGCTATATACGGGAGGGAAGCAGAGCTATATACGGGAGGGAAGCAGAGCTATATACGGGAGGGCAGCAGAGCTATATACGGGAGGGCAGCAGAGCTATATACGGGAGGGAAGCAGAGCTATATACGGGAGGGAAGCAGAGCTATATACGGGAGGGAAGCAGAGCTATATACGGGAGGGAAGCAGAGCTATATACAGGTTGCGTTTAATCCCAGATTATTTCCCATGGGCTGCCTGGATTAGACACAATGCGGCTGAACCGTACGCACATTCACAACAGATGCCGGAGTTTATGTACAAATCCCGGCACAGGAGATCTAAAGTGCATTCCTGATATTTTTAGCACAAATATTGAACAAAAAAAAAAAAAAAAGGACAATTTCCAGTAATGCGCCCAGTGGCGCAACGCCAGAAAACCAAGGCGGATCTGCTTCGCGGCTCTCCAAGTTTCCAGCTGCTCGGTGTGAGCGCAGCGCCGTGTTTATACAGAGATGTCCCAGCCAAAGTCGCCGAGCACGTCATCCCGCAGCCCGGGACTGCCAGCTGTAAGCAAACTCACCAAAGCGATTGCTAGCTCCTGTGTCCTTAGCTGCACCGCCTTAAAGGGAACCTGGCTTTGTACAAATGAGGCGATCAGCTCTAAGCATCACTTGTCGGACAAAATAATTCAACTGTACTTTAAGAAGACCAAACTCCTCTTGGGAGGTACTCACCAGAGGAGGTGTCCCTACTGGATCTAATGGGGGCCTTTCAAGGGGTCACAGAGACGTGGATTTGACCCGGTTGTTGGAGTCGGGACATTTTTGGGGGGCGTTTAGCAACTATCCTCTTTGGCGTCCATCTTGGTAATCAGCACCTTAGCAACCGATTTTCCTCATTGCCGATTTTTTAAACTGTTGTACTTGACGCTTAAGAAGACCAAACTCCTCTTAGGAGGTACTCACCAGAGGAGGTGTCCCCATTGGATCTAGGGGCGGCCCTTTCAAGGGGTCACAGAGATGCAGATTTGACCCGGTTGTTGGAGTCGGGACTTTTTTTTTGGCGTTTCGCAACGATCCTCTTTGGTGCTCATCTTGGTAATTCGCACCTTAGCAAACGATTTTCCTCATTGCCTATTTTTTGGTGGCATACAAACCTCTTGCAAAGGTGACCTGCACTCCTAATCCACCTCGTATTGGCGTTGACTGGCTTCTCGGTCTTTTGACGAACATCAAGTGTAGTATCTGTTCTTTTCACATTCCGGAAGGGAGAATGGAGTGCCTCCTATGGCCAGTATTCGCCTGATGTAATGAGGTGGAAATGGTATGAGGTCCTTTTCCGCCCAGATTGAGTCTGGTTTGGTGGACCAGGCTTGTCCATGGTTGAGGGCAAGGCTCTCCCTGAGTTTTAATGCCTGGTGTTTGCACTGGTCTGGCCAGGAGCCGAGGCTGAGAGAAGCCCACGGTGCTTGTGTCCCTGGAGTGGTAGTCCAGGAGTGCCATTGTCACATCACTCATTGCGAGCTTTTTTCTCACCTGCCTCCTGGGCCTGAGGAATTTTTGTATTGTACTTTTGGCACTGAAGAGCTTTACCCCTTTTTTATGTTGTTTGCCGTGTGTTGTTCTTTTGCACGTACACTGCACTGGCACCTACTCACTCCCGACTAGTGGGATGTAGGTCCTCAGGCTTGCCCTCAAAGTCTTTGTGGGGGGGAGGACATGTGGACTTTTGATTGAGGTCCCCTGTTCCCACCAAGGGAGACCCACCTAATACTTCAGTAGGCCTTGCTTTGGCAGGCCTCCCGAAGAAAGGGATCCACTTGGTTTTGGTTGGATGGACCACAAACACCACAGTTCCAGTCAGGAGGATCATGGCCAGGGTCCTTTCTCTTCGGAGGAGGACCATGTTGTTATTATTACAGGTACTTCTATAGTGCCGTCAATTTAAGTAGCACTTTACATATATAGTACATTCACATCAGTCCCCTAACCCTCAAGGGGTGTACAATCTAAGGTCCCTAACTCAAATTCATACATAGGGACAATTTAGACAGGAGCCAATTAACCTATCAGCATGTCTTTGGAGTGGGAAGAAACCCACACAGTCACAGGGAGAACAACCAAACTCCAGGCAGGTGGTGCCGTGGTTGGGATCAAACCGACAACCCTAGTACTGCCAGGTGCAAGTGCTAACCATTTAGCCACTGTGCTGCCCACCATGTGTACTTTTTTGGGTGCGGGTTCTGCCCGGTTTTGGCTGGTAGGACCATGAGTACCCAAGTCCCCATGAGGCGTCTTGCAGCCTGAGGGATCAGGACCAGGTTCCTTTCTCTTCGGCGGAGGACCAGGTGTACACCCTCTGCAGTTTTTTTGTGCACTCAATTTTTTTTTCAGTTTTGAGTGCACAGACTGCACCACGAAGCTTACAAAAAAAATGGCTGTTGACTGGCACCACATATTGCCTGGCATTACAAAGTTGGCTTCTAACTTTGACCAAGCGTGCGCACATCTGTTTCTTTGATACGACATTGAGTTGCCCACCCAACTTGCCTCTAGTAGAGGTGGTGATTATGCAGTGACTCCCCATTTATCAGAATCTGAAAACAACATGTACGGGAGGGAGATTATGGGAAATACGGTCAGAGGGGGGAGTTGATCATGGACTACAGAAATATAGGTCCATTCCACAGAAGAAGATGTTGATACAGTGAATGTCTAAACAATGATCCACAGGATTGTAACCTAACCAGCTCCAGTGAAGCCCCCACCTATCTCTTATTGTTTTATGAGAAGAGGAGAAGGTGAACGCCCAATTCTTAGGTGAAAGTGAGCCAACCTAGACATGTCGCCTGAGGGCGAAAGGCCTGTCGGGTCTCGGCAACCAGGCTGCTACTTGTTCAACGACAGGAAAAGGGCTGGAAGAGGACAATGAATCACGTCTGCAAATATTCCAGACGGGAAAGGAAATGCCTGAGATCCCTCAGGTACAGGTGACAGAAGGGAGTCTTCTCCTCTTCCACCATTCGTAATCACTAGTTTTGTGTGGGTGGAGGGCGATGATGGGCAGATGGCAACCAAGGTACGGCAACAAAGGAAAACACCGGCTGGCCACCCAGAAACATTCAGAAGAAGGTAACTTTATTCATCTAGACAACATGAACATAGACTTCTTACGTAGGATAACCACCATCACCTCCTCCTTTAATGCTTTTCACCCACAAGGCTAAGCATCATCGAGTTGGTGGTCTCCGCTGGCGATTGGCACCCAATCTTCCATGAGGGTGACCCAATTCAAGGCTTTGGAGCAGTGTATCCTATTCATTATCAAGGAATGGCTCCATCCCAGAGGAACTAACCTGTGCAGGAGGTGGCTAAAGAAAAGCAGATGAAGGGGCAGAATGGACAGATAAACATGATATGGAAGAACGAACAATGGCACAGATGCATAGACAGGGAAAGATGGATGGAAGGACAACCAGCGACACATTGATTAATGGAAGGCCATATGGATGGATGATGGACAGACAGAGACATACAGATGTATGGAAGTATAAAAGACTAACAGACTATATGGCCAAAATAATGTGAACACACCCCAAACAATGAAGATCAGGTGTCTCATAAAATGACATTGTAGACAATTGTGCTCTTCCAGCCATGTGGCAACAGTTCGGTGAAAATCCTCTTCTGTTCCACCATTACTGTCCCCTGTGTACAAAGCCAGCTCCATAAAGACATGGCTTGACCAATTTGGTGTGGAGGACCTAGAGTCTCCTGCACCTGACCTCAACCCTACTGAACACCTCTGTGATGAACTGGAACACCGATGGTAAGCCAGGTCTTCTCATCAAAAATCAGTACCTGACCTCCTAAATGGTGACCAGCTCCAGAAAGACATGGTTTGATCAGTTTGGTGTAGAGGAAGTCAAGAGTCCTGCACACAGCCCTGTTCCCAACACTACTGAACTACTTTGCGTTGAATTGGAACGGAGATGGTAATCCAGGTCTTCTCATCCAGCATCAGACCCTGACTTTGTAAATGGTGGCCAACTCTATAAAGACATGGTTTGACCAGTTTGGTGTGGAGGAATGTGAGTGTCCTGCACAGATCCCCAACTTCAACCTTACTGAACCCCTTTAGGATGGACTGGAATGCCAATGGTGAGCCAGGTCTTCTCATCCAAAATCAGTACCTGACCTTGTAAATAGTGGCCAACTCTATAAAGACATGGTTTGATCAGTTTGGTGTGGAGGAAGTCAAGAGTCCTGCACACAGCCCTGTTCCCAACACTACTGAACTACTTTGCGTTGAATCGGAACGGAGATGGTAAGCCAGGTCTTCTCATCCAGCATCAGACCCTGACTTTGTAAATGGTGGCCAACTCTATAAAGACATGGTTTGACCAGTTTGGTGTGGAGGAACGCGAGTGTCCTGCACAGATCCCTAACCTCAACCCTACTGAACCCCTTTAAGATGGACTGGAATGCCAATGGTGAGCCAGGTCTTCTCATCCAGCATTAGTACCTGACCTTTTATGTGGTGGCCAACTCTATAAAGACATGGTTTGAGCAGTTTGGTGTGGAGGAACGTGAGTGTCCTGCACAGATCCCTAACCTCAACCCTACTGAACCCCTTTAGGATGAACTGGAATGCCAATGGTGAGCCAGGTCTTCTCATCCAACATCAGTACCTGGCCTCAGAAACGAGCACAAATTCCCACAGACACCCTCCAACATCTTTTGGAACGTGGCCAAGAGCGAGGAACATGTAACAGTCACAAAGGGGGCCATGGTGGAGGGAAGGAGGGGGCAACATAATTTTAATGGCCATGAGGGGAGGGGTACATGCTTCTGAAACGGGATGTCCAAAAACCTCATTTTGCTGTGATGGTCAGGTGTCCACCAACTTTTTGGCCATTTAGATTTGACAGATAGACAGACCTGCTAATATGTTATTTCTGTAATAGGTGTTGAAAAGCCAGTTTTGAGCGCCTCCTATAGGATGGCGCAGCCACAACACTTCGCACATCATCTCTCCCTGCAGTTACGGCACCAATACCCTGCCAGGGAATAATTGTACGCACGGCGTTTTGGGTCTGGGCTGTGGAGTATTCGCGCTGGCACGCGTTGCGATACCGCAGCTCCGGCCAGGAAGGGTTGGGATGTGAAATACACACGAGTGCCACGTCTGAAGTCTGACTCATCCCTATTCTTCCTCTGATAATTTCTGCCAATTTTATAAACTGTTCAGGCGGCATTTCCTTCCGGTCCAGGCGAGTACGCCGTAAGCATCCCCCCCCCATCCCGCCCCGGGGCGATCACACACCCTTTCAAAACAGAAGAAAATTTTTTTTTACAAAATTGCTGAGATTCGCACAGGAGCCATCTGGATCGATTGTGGGCTGACTCGTCACGTGCGCTGGCGAGGCTCCACATCTTACCACCCCCCACGTCCAATCCCAGAGGAGATCTAATTACAGGTTGCACAATTAGATTACCGCACGCGGCCTGCGCAGCGAACAGGAAGCCGCAGGGGACCGGCGCAAAATATTTTTCCAGCTATAGGCAGAGACGCGAAACGGTTCTACCTGCCAAAATGTTTGAAATGCTGTTCAGCCGGTCTTGCGATTCGCACGGCACAGCCAGGAGCAAAGATTCCGCAACTTCCTGTGTTGTGAGGACACAAATACGCCTAATCACACTGTTGAGGTGCTTCTTCTGCTCGATCCACCTCCACCCCCTGTCATCTGCTGCGAGTACTTCCCCGTTCAGCTCCCAGTACCTGAAACATGTTAAGGATCACGTGAGGAGCCCCCCATTCTTTTTTCTGCTGGGGGGTTGTGGAAAGATATAACAAGGTGAGAATCTGCATAGCTCCCAGTACCTGAAACATGTTAAGGATCATGTGAGGAGCCCCCCACTCTTTTTTCTGCTGGGGGGGTTGTGGGAAGATGAAACAAGGCGAGAATTTGCATAACTCCCAGTACCTGAAACATGTTCAGGAACACGTGAGGAGCCTCTCACTCTTTTTTCTACTGGGGGGGGTTGTGGGAAAATGAAACAAGGTGAGAATCTGCATAACTCTCAGTACCTGAAACATGTTAAGGATCATGTGAGGAGCCCCCCATTCTTTTTCCTGCTGGGGGGGTTGTGGGAAGATATAACAAGGTGAGAATCTGCATAGCTCCCTGTACCTGAAACATGTTAAGGATCATGTGAGGAGCCCCCCACTCTTTTTTCTACTGGGGGGGTTGTGGGAAGATATAACAAGGTGAGAATTTGCATAGCTCCCAGTACCTGAAACATGTTCAGGATCATGTGAGGAGCCCCCCACTCTTTTTTCTGCTGGGGGGGGGGACAATTACCTTCCTACATATAGGATAGCCAGGCAACTAGCATTTTCCAAGAGGGGGAAGTCAGTAAAATCCAATGGAGGTGGGGGGGGGGCCAGGGACGGAGCGGCGAAGCGTAATGGCGGCAGCGGGCACTTTCACAGACATCCGAGACGCAGTTTTCTCCCTCGCAGGCCCGGCATCCCATGAGTCATCACTGCAGCCTGTGACCAAGATGGAAACAGTCCGGGAAGGGGGGGTGGGGGTGGACAGTTTGTGTTGCCGTTACGGAGGCAACAGGCCGGGGTGGGTCTACCGTCGCTGCCAAATTTATACATCTATTTCCAGGCACGCTCCGCCGCTGAGGGCTCTACGGAACCCGCTACGGTGTTTCTACTGGAACAAAAAAACAAAACCCCAACAATAAAAATGTCCTCAAGTTTTTAAAATGTAGTGGAAACAATTTAACCGATTACAGTCGGCGCAGGAAGTTATCACAGGATTTCTGGCAGGATCGACAGGTATATTCTTCCCAGGTATTGAAGAGATATAAATAAATGCTGTCGGCTGTATTTTTTTTTTTTTTTTAGAAGTTCGTTCTTCGGGGTTGCATACACCAGGCGAGAGGTATCAGGGAAAAGAGCGACTGGTCTGCATGGTATGGACTGTGGCTGATCCGAGGTCTGCATTGTATGGACTGTGGCTGATCCGAGGTCTGTGTTGTATGGACTGTGGCTGATCCAAGGTCTGCGTTGTATGGACTGTGGCTGATCCAAGGTCTGCGTTGTATGGACTGTGGCTGATCCAAGGTCTGCATTGTATGGACTGTGGCTGATCCAAGGTCTGCATTGTATGGACTGTGGCTGATCCAAGGTCTGCGTTGTATGGACTGTGGCTGATCCGAGGTCTGCGTTGTATGGACTGTGGCTGATCCAAGGTCTGCATTGTATGGACTGTGGCTGATCCAAGGTCTGCATTGTATGGACTGTGGCTGATCCAAGGTCTGCGTTGTATGGACTGTGGCTGATCCAAGGTCTGCGTTGTATGGACTGTGGCTGATCCGAGGTCTGCATTGTATGGATTGTGGCTGATCCGAGGTCTGCGTTGTATGGATTGTGGCTGACACAAGGTCTGTGTTGTATGGACTGTGGCTGATTCGAGGTCTGTGTTGTATGGACAGTGGCTGATTCGAGGTCTGCGTTGTATGGACTGTGGCTGATTCGAGGTCTGCGTTGTATGGACTGTGGCTGATCCAAGGTCTGCGTTGTATGGACTGTGGCTGATCCAAGGTCTGCATTGTATGGACTGTGGCGGATTCGAGGTCTGCGTTGTATGGACTGTGGCTGATCCGAGGTTTGCATTGTATGGACTGTGGCTGACACAAGGTCTGTGTTGTATGGATTGTGGCTGATCCGAGGTTTGCATTGTATGGACTGTGGCTGATCCGAGGTTTGCATTGTATGGACTGTGGCTGATCCGAGGTTTGCATTGTATGGACTGTGGCTGATCCGAGGTCTGCGTTGTATGGACTGTGGCTGATCCGAGGTTTGCATTGTATGGACTGTGGCTGATCCGAGGTCTGCATTGTATGGACTGTGGCTGATCCGAGGTCTGCGTTGTATGGACTGTGGCTGATCCGAGGTCTGTGTTGTATGGACTGTGGCTGATCCAAGGTCTGCGTTGTATGGACTGTGGCTGATCCGAGGTCTGCGTTGTATGGACTGTGGCTGATCTGAGGTCTGCATTGTTATGGAGGAAGAAGTGTAGCCAGACACCTTCAGCGCACACAAAAGCAACTAGACAATGTTGTGAAGCCCATCCAATCAATCTTTCTCTGCCTTCCCGACTTGGATACTCCCTTCCTCAGGGGCCAATCACAGACATGGGGGAATGATGGTGGAAGTTATCTTGCTGCGTTTGTGAAGAGCCAACAAATGCCAAGCTGGTCTCCAATCCACAAGCCTACAATCTTGGAGCTCTAGGGCCCGAATTCGCTACACGTATCTTCAGGCCAAGTACGATGGCGGCTGATGCACCATACATAATTACCAGTGATGGTTCCCATTGGTTGTCCACATGGAAGGAAGTGTGGCACATGCAGGAGGAGGCCCATAGCTTGGCCTAGCTGGTCCACCAGAGCTAGACTGGTTTCCTGCAATCCACCATACAAGGGACCCTAGATCCTCCTAGGCCTGAAGTCTACCCAACCATACAAGGGACCCTAGATCCTCCTAGGCCTGAGCTCTACCCAACTCCCATAGTGCCCCGAGGTTTCCAGCCTCACACAAAACATGGCACCTCCTCCAACCAGCCTTGAATGTTCACCAGGTGAAGGTTTTTTCACACTAGGGGGAAATCTGTAAACGTAAGGTGGAACCACACAGACCATCCCTCATCTCAGGTCCGTGGGCCCTTTAAATCCGGTCCAGACGATCCCTAGAGAGTTACCCAAGTCTGTCCGCTATTCTTCCTTCTGAAACTCTAATCCCGCTCTTGTTTTTGGCAAGACTGACACCCTGGGATTGTTGACAGAACAGTGACACACCCTCTGTCAAAATACGTCTCTGGGCTGCAACATGAAAGGAAGTCCTACCAGGAGCACAGAGACGTCTGGATTAGGAAGGTGAGGAAAGAGGAGGCTTCTGGATCATCTCACTAAACCCTCAGTGTGACCAGACGAATGTCATCATCCAGAATGTTCCAGAATTAAAGACCAGCACCACTCACAACCGATATTTCAGTCAAATCATCTCCTGGATTCAAAATTGCAGTCGTAAGATCTCTGCCCCAGTTAGTGGTGTCTCTGCCCCTCCCACAAAGGTTAGATTTCCCCCCAGTAGTTTGTGTCTCTGCCCCTCCCACAAGGGTTAGATTTCCCTGCAGTAGCTTGTGTCTCTGTCCCTCCCACAATGAGATTTCCCCCCAGTAGTTTGTGTCTCTGCCCCTCCCACAATGAGATTTCCCCCCAGTAGTTTGTGTCTCTGCCCCTCCCACAATGAGATTTCCCCCCAGTAGTTTGTGTCTCTGAATCTCCCACAATGAGATTTTAATGCAGTAGTTTGTGTCTCTGCCCCTCCCACAAGGGTTAGATTTCCCCCCAGTAGTTTGTGTCTTTGCCCCTCCCACAATGAGATTTCCCTGCAGTAGTTTGTGTCTCTGCCCCTCCCACAATGAGATTTCCCCCCAGTAGTTTGTGTCTCTGCCCCTCCCACAATGAGATTTCCCCCCAGTAGTTTGTGTCTCTGAATCTCCCACAATGAGATTTTAATGCAGTAGTTTGTGTCTCTGCCCCTCCCACAAGGGTTAGATTTCCCCCCAGTAGTTTGTGTCTTTGCCCCTCCCACAATGAGATTTCCCTGCAGTAGTTTGTGTCTCTGCCCCTCCCACAATGAGATTTCCCCCCAGTAGTTTGTGTCTCTGAATCTCCCACAATGAGATTTTAATGCAGTAGTTTGCGTCTCTGCCCCTCCCACAATGGGGAGGTTTCCCCCAGTAGTTTGTGTTTCTGCCCCTCCCACAATTGGGAGATTTCCCTGCAGTGGTTTGCATCTCTGCTCCTCCCACAATGGGGAGAGTTCCCTGCAGTAGTTTGTATCTCTGCCCCTCCCACCATAATGAGATTTCCCCCCAGTAGTTTGTCTGCCCCTCCCACAATGGGGAAATTTCTTCTCTTTAGTTTGTGTCTCTACTCCTCTCACAAGAGTAAGATTTACCTGCAGTAGTTTGTGTCTCTGCCCCGCCCACAATGAGATTTCCCTGCAGTAGTTTCTGTCCCTGCTCCTCCCACAATGGGGAGTATTTTTGGTAGATGTCATGGCTATCTCCACTCCTTCCAATTGTTTATTCCACTCTATGGACAATCCATGGAAGAATTCTGGTGGAGAGTCCCGAGAAGGTACAAGAAGCCAGGATGTAACACTGCTTGGGAACACCTAAACAGCCGAGTTCATCCATACGGTGTGGACAGAAGCGGACACCCTGCCCGACACAGCACTAAGAATCCACAAAGCTGCTGAAGGCAATATTTCGAGAGATGGAACCAATCCACCATACAAGGGACCCTAGATCCTCCTAGGCCTGAACTCTACCCAACTCCCATAGTGCTCCAAGGTTTACAGCCTCACATAAAAGACAATTCACAAAGCTGATGAAGGCAATATTTCGAGAGATGGAACGGTGAACTGTGACGTTCAGACTCAATATCCATACACCCGATGATAAATGCTCCTCGAACCAGCTGAAAGTTGGTCGAAGTTTTCGTATTTCCTGATGTAGATATCAAACCCAGCAAATAATCATCATACGTCTCTGGAGAACGCCCGGCCTTTATCTCTAGTTGTCCAAGAGGGCCAATCCCACAAACGCTGCCAAGCCACCTCACCACATCCGCCTGTGGTACCACTGATAGGCAAAGCTGTCAGAAAACCTTTGGCGGCTCCTCCCAATCTCCACCCCTTCATGTCATTGCCCTGAGCTCATCCGAAATAGGCCCACCTGCCAAGAGGGCCGGTCACCAAGCACTCAAATTGTAATATAATCATCCAGCCAACCACATTGACACCAGTGACGTTGTAAGACCTTTGGTGGTCACCTTCCAAGGTCAAAGGGAGCCTCCAATTCAGCTTCAGATGTTTCTAAGGGACCACATATAAGGTGGTCACCTTCTAAGGTAAAAGGGAACCTCCAATTCGGCTTCAGATGTTTCTAAGGGGCCACCTATAAGGTGTTCACATTCCACGGTAAAAGGGAGCCTCCTAATCTCCACCCCTTCATGTCATGGCCCTGAGCTCATCCGAAATAGGCCCACCTGCCCAGAGGACCGGTCACCAAGCACTCAAATTGTAATATAATCATCCAGCCAACCACATTGGCACCAGTGACGTCGTAAGACCTTTGGTGGTCACCTTCCACGGTAAAAGGGAGCCTCCAGTTTGGCCTCAGATGTTTCTAAGGGGCCACATATAAGGTGGTCACTTCCAAGGTAAAAGGGAGCCTCCAGTTTGGCCTCAGATGTTTCTAAGGGGCCACGTACAATATTCATTATATGTGATCCCACAGAAGGCTGTGACAGAATGGAGACTTACTGGAGGAATTGTTCAGAAGTTGTCCATTGGGGGGTTGATGAAGACTGAAGTCATTCTGTAGAAGACACTCAGGCTTGGGACATGTTTCATGAAACTTCTGTTAATAAAGGACCCTTTACAACCCACCGCTCCAAAAACTGGCTGCTGGGGAACATGGGCCGCACTTCAAACCCGTCATGTGCCATTCATTTCTTACACCAACAGGGCACCATTCCTCCCACTATCTCCAGTGATGGGGAACTATTCTTTCCAACTGACACCAATGATGGGGCACTATTCCTCTCACTGACACCAATGATGGGGCACTATTCCTCTCACTGATACCAATGATGGGGCACTATTCCTCCCACTGACACCAATGATGGGGCACTATTCCTCCCACTGATACCAATGATGGGGCACTATTCCTCCCACTGACACCAATGATGGGGCACTATTCCTCCCACTGATACCAATGATGGGGCACTATTCCTCCCACTGACACCAATGATGGGACACTATTCCTCCCACTGATACCAATGATGGGACACTATTCCTCCCACTGATACCAATGATGGGACACTATTCCTCCCACTGACATCAATGATGGGGCACTATTCCTCCCACTGACACCAATGATGGGGCACTATTCCTCCCACTGACACCAATGATCGGGCACTATTCCTCCCACTGACACCAATGATGGGACACTATTCCTCCCACTGATACCAATGATGGGGCACTATTCCTCCCACTGACACCAATGATGGGACACTATTCCTCCCACTGATACCAATGATAGTACACTATTCCTTCCACTGACACCAATGATGGGGCACTATTCCTCCGACTTACTCCAATGATGGGGCACTATTCCTCCCACTGACACCAATGATGGGGCACTATTCCTCCCACTGATACTGATACTGATCTCCAGTGATGGTCACCATTCCTCCCACTATCTCCAGTGATGGGGAACTATTCTTCCCAACTGACACCAATGATGGGGCACTATTCCTCTCACTGATACCAATGATGGGGCACTATTCCTCCCACTGACACCAATGATGGGGCACTATTCCTCCCACTGACACCAATGATGGGGCACTATTCCTCCCACTGACACCAATGATGAGGCACTATTCCTCTCACTGATACCAATGATGGGGCACTATTCCTCCCACTGATACCAATGATGGGGCACTATTCCTCCCACTGACACCAATGATGGGGCACTATGCCTCCCACTGACACCAATGATGGGGCACTATGCCTCCCACTGACACCAATGATGGGGCACTATTCTTCCCACTGATACCAATGATGGGACACTATTCCTCCCACTGACACCAATGATGGAGCACTATTCCTCCCACTGACACCAATGATGGGGCACTATTCCTCCCACTGACACCAATGATGAGGCACTATTCCTCTCACTGATACCAATGATGGGGCACTATTCCTCTCACTGATACCAATGATGGGGCACTATTCCTCTCACTGATACCAATGATGAGGCACTATTCCTCCCACTGACACCAATGATGAGGCACTATTCCTCCCACTGATACCAATGATGAGGCACTATTCCTCTCACTGATACCAATGATGGGGCACTATTCCTCCCACTGACTCCAATGATGGGGCACTATTCCTTCCATTTACTCCAATGATGGGGCACTATTCCTTCCACTGACACCAATGATGGGGAACTATTCCTCCCATTTATTCCAGTAATGGGGCACTATTCCTCCCACTGACTCCAATGATGGGGCACTATTCCTTCCATTTACTCCAATGATGGGTTACTATTCCTTAATAACAACGATGGGGCATTGTTTACTTTCACTGACGCCGGTACATTTTCTACTCCCATTGGCCCTTCGTTTAGAAAGTTTGGAGACCACCTGCTCTAGAAGACCTAGATGAGATTTCCCCTCGCTTCCATCCTGGTGACACCAGGAATGTCTACTGAACAGGGGTACAGACAGCAATAAATGATGAAGGTTCTCACTCCTCCTCACCCTATTCAAAACTAAAAAATAAAGTTTTTCTGAAGTTCTACTTTAAGGAATCATTCATACTAGAGATGAGCGAATCGAACTTGGCGAAGTGGAATTCGTTTCGAATATTAGGAAAAATTCGATTCGCACCGAATCCGAAAATTAGCAAACTTCGGATGCACGAATCGAATTTTTCCCGATCGGCCGATTTTCATCCCTTCTACAGACGGCAAAAAGTGTCCCTGCAGAGAGCTCCGCTATTTCTGACAGTTCTCTGACAGTTCCTTCACATTTACAGCGGTTGAAACATTGTATCTATTTGTTTCCATTTAGGATACAGATGTTTTTATTCGGAAACAAATAGATACAATGTTTCAACCGCTGTAAATGTGAAGGAACTGTCAGAGAACTGTCAGAAATAGCGGAGCTCTCTGCAGGGACACTTTTTGCTGTACTGGAATTCTTCTTATTTTCATCCTACTTCTTCTTCTTCTTCTTCATCCTCATCTTCTTCCTCGTCGTGCCCCGTGACTGCCCAAATGAGTGAAGTGTGCGGTGATTCTAAGATCGACGGCACTCATCTGCATGTCATACTGACTGACAGTATTATTTCTCTTCCCCAGCAGACTCCAAGGGCATTTAAATTAAAGGTACAGTGTTCTGCACTAATATAAAGGCTCTCTGAAGCCTAGAAACCCTTTTAATAAGTTAAATTCGCAGCGAATAAATTCGCATCGAATCAAATTTATTCCGCAAATTCGGCGAATCAGCCGAATCGAATTTTTGAATAATTCGCTCATCTCTAATTCATACGATCACAGGGGGGAGTGGCTAAACCAGGTAAAATAGGTGTCAGTAAGGAAGACAGTAGGGGAGGAGATGCGTCCATTGGCTTTGCTCACAACCTGTGCGGACACAGAATATTTCACTGTATACAGAACATTGTTTCCAATAAACCAGATAAAATACATTTTTTTGGAAAGGATGTCCTTCTAATCTTCATGTCCCTGCTTTCATAATGGTGTACAAAGGGCTTTGTCGGAGTCAGCTGGTGCAGGATGAGCGTAGAAGAGCAGAAGTCTGGCTGATCCATTACGTTTTGGCTGAAGGCAGAAAGAATGAAACATAGTCAGCTGCTACTTTGTCCCAGAATCCCACAAGTTCCTCTTGATACTTGCGCTTTGAATGAAACCCTGATCATGACTCATGCCGTTACCTAGAAGACAACGCAGGGTGTGGTGACCAGCTTCCTATGGTGGAGTTCCTCTAAGGCTTGTCATATATGGGGAGCTACTTCCCACAAGAATAGGAGGTGAGGAGATGTATACTCCAAGAATAAGAGGTGGGTCGTTATCTGCCCCCTGGATAGGAGGTGAGGAGCTATCTGCCCCAAGAATAAGAGGTGGGTCACTATCTGCCCCAAGAATAAGAGGTGGGTCGTTATCTGCCCCCTGGATAGGAGGTGAGGAGCTATCTGCCCCATGGATAAAAGATGAGGAGCTGTCTACTCCAAGTATAAGAAGTGAGGAGCTGTCTACTCCAAGTATAAGAAGTGAGGAGCTGTCTACTCCAAGTATAAGAAGTGAGGAGCTGTCTACTCCAAGTATAAGAAGTGAGGAGCTGTCTACTCCAAGTATAAGAAGTGAGGAGCTATCTGCCCCAAGAATAAGAGGTGGGTCACTATCTGTTCCCTGAATAGGAGATGAGGAGCTATCTGCCCCAAGAATAAGAGGTGGGTCACTATCTGTTCCCTGAATAGGAGATGAGGAGCTATCTGCCCCAAGAATAAGAGGTGGGACACTATCTGCCCCATGGATAAAAGATGAGGAGCTGTCTACTCCAAGTATAAGAGGTGAGGAGCTATCTGCCCCAAAAATAGGAAGGGAGTAGCCATCTGCCACAAGAATAAGAGGTGGGTCGCTATCTATCCCAAAAATAAGAGGTGAGGACCTGTCTATGCCAAGTATAAGAGGTGAGGAGCTATCTGCCCCAAGAATAAGAGGTGGGTCACTTTCTGCCCCAAGAATAAGAGGTGAGGACCTGTCTACTCCAAGTATAAGAGGTGAGGAGCTATCTGCCCCAAAAATAGGAAGGGAGTAGCTATCTGCCTCAAGAATAAGAGGTGGGTCACTATCTGCCCCATGGATAAAAGGTGAGGACCTGTCTACTCCAAGTATAAGAGGTGAGGAGCTATCTGCCCCAAGAATAAAAGGTGAGGAGCGGTCTACTCCAAGTATAAGAGACGAGGAGCTATCTGCCCCCAAAATAGGAAGGGAGTAGCTATCTGCCCCAAGAATAAGAGGTGGGTCGCTATCTGCCCCAAGAATAAGAGGTGGGTTGCTATCTGCCCCAAGAATAAGAGGTGAGGACCTGTCTACTCCAAGTATAAGAGGTGAGGAGCTATCTGCCCCCAAAATAGGAAGGGAGTAGCTATCTGCCCCAAGAATAAGAGGTGGGTCACTATCTGCCCCTAAAATAAGTAGCCATTTTACCAACAGACCCCCTAAGAATCATTCCCTTCACCCCAAAGAAAAGGAAGCAATGGGTTTTTTTTTTCTGTATGTCTAATAAAACAGCCGCCCCAATCAGGGAAGAGTTTATAAACCAGTATTGTCCATTTGGCTTTAGTATGATTGCTGGCCTTGCACGTTGTTTGGCTGTGCGCAGCTCTGACGGTTTGATGACTCAGTGATGGAGACCGTGCGGCTCAGGAAGGAAGTTGGCTGTATGCTGGGATAAAATCAGGACACGACGCATCCTGCAACCGATGGACAGCTTCTACTTCCTCGGTTATTGTTCCCTAATGATGTCTGCAATGTCGAGGGATTACCACGCCCTTTAGATGTGGGCTGCACCCGCCTACACCTCCCGCAAGGTTCCAAATTCTAAACGCGCGCCATAGGTTAAGCGAAGGAAAACAAAATCGGTAGATTCCCCTATCAACACAGTCAATGTTGATGGGGGAATCCCTCCCACGGAGCTATTGTGTTCTCCCAGTGGGGGGAGCTGTCCATGCCGGGAGAACTCAGTGATTTTTGCTAGTGGCCATGGCCATTGATCCATCTGAACAAATATTGAATCCAAACAAAACAAGTTTCTTTCGGCCCCAACTGTCAGCATGTCATTGTTTTATTTCCCCCAATATCATTGTGTCCATGTTCTGGGACCCTCAAATATCATTGTCACTGTTCTGGGACCCCCAAATATCATTGTGCCATTGTTTTGGGACCCAGAGTGTCAGGGTGTCATTGTTGTGGTCCCAAGTGTCAGGGTCTCGTTCTGGGCCCCCCCAAGTGTCAGTGTGTCGTCCTGGGCCCCCCTAAGTGTCAGGGTGTCGTTCTGGGCCCCCCAAGTGTCAGGGTGTCATTGTTCTAGGGCCCCCAAGTGTCAGGGTGTAATTGTTCTGGGCCCCCCAAGTGTCAGGGTGTCATTGTTCTGGGCCCCCCAAGTGTCAGGGGGGCATTGTTCCGGGCCCCCCAAGTGTCAGGGGGGCATTGTTCCGGGCCCCCCAAGTGTCAGGGTGTCATTGTTATGGGCCCCCCAAGTGTCAGGGTGTCATTGTTATGGGCCCCCCAAGTGTCAGGGTGTCATTGTTATGGGCCCCCCCAAGTGTCAGGGTGTCATTGTTATGGGCCCCCCAAGAGTCAGGGTGTCATTGTTCTGGGTACCCCCAAGTGTCCGGGTCATTGTTCTGGGCCCCCAAGTGTCAGTGTGTCATTGTTCTGGGCCCCCCAAGTGTTGGGGGTCAAGAACAATGACACCCTACGTGTCAGTGTCATTTTTCTGGACCCCCAAGTGTCAGGGTGTCATTGTTCTGGGCCACCCCCAAGTGTCATTGTTCTGGACCCCCAAGTGTCAGGGTGTCATTGTTCTGGGCCCCCCCAAGTGTCAGGGTGTCATTCTGGGCCCCCCAAGTTTCAGGGCATCATTGTTCTGGGCCACCCCCAAGTATCCGGGTGTCATTGTTCTGGGACCTCCCAAGTGTCGGGGGTCCAGAACAATGACACCCTAAATGTCAGGGATTCATTGTTCTGGGATCCCCCAAGTGTCAGGGTGTCATTGTTCTGGGACCCCCAAGTGCCAGGGTGTCATTGTTCTGGGACCCCCAAGTGCCAGGGTGTCATTGCTTTGTGTTCCTCAATGACAGCATGTCACTTTTCTGAGATTCTCAAGTGTCATTGGTCTTGGACCCCACTCCCACGAGAGTCGGCGTGCCATTGTGTTGGCAACCTTTGAGTATCTGTAAACCATTGTTTCGGGACCCCCACCCTTTAAGTGTGTCATTGTTCTTGTACCCCCAAATGTCAATGTGCCAATGTCATGGCATCCCTGTTCCTTCTTGGGTGTCGGTTTTGGCACACCTTATCATTGTCAGTTGCTAGACAAACCCGTCCTGTATACAACAGATGAACGTCTCCTCCTATAAAACCCAGAACAGGTTCTCCATCCCGGCACAGCGGCTGTCACGGCTCCTCGCCAACTGCAGGCAATCCGGAGGAGGAGACACAGCAGCTGCAAGAAAAGGACAACTTGTTCTGCTGCTATTGTCACTCAGGCCCAATAAAACTTCCAGACTCCAATACAGAACCCTCTTCTCTATTCTGTCCAACGAACAAAGAACCTTTACATGGCCAGCAAAACCCGTGGATTGCATTCCTTCTGCACAAACCACAGACGCTGAATGAAAAGACATTCACTTTCCAAAAAAAAAAAAAAAAAAAATTTGTCGTCGGTATGAATCACAAGCTGGCAGCAAGAACAAGAATGAAAAAAAAAAATATTGTAACAAAACCACAGTGGAAAACTTCTCTCACATCTCTGTAGGCTTCAGGGCTGGGAGAACTTCTGAAATGTTTTACGAGGGAAAAAAAAAAAAATTTAAGACGCTTCATGTGTTTGGAACAAACTGTTCTTTGTTGGAATGGGATGAGGGATCCTGAGATCGGGGTATGAGGTGTATACAATGGCGCAGGAGGGAAGTCCTCGATGGAACTTCCCAGGTGTGTTGGGGAACTTGGCAAGCCAAGAGGTTTTCTGTGGAGCACCAAGATTATATTCTTCGCCAGGACAATCAGGAAGATCGTTGAATGTCCTGTGATGTCACGGGAAGAGATGGAGATTGTGGCCCAGACACTGGAAGCGTGTTGGTGAACTACACTTGGACAATCAGGAAGATCGTTGAATGCCCTGTGATGTCACAGGAAGAGATGGAGATTGTGGCCCAGACACTGGAAGCGTGTTGGTGTACTATACTTGGACAATCAGGGAGATCGTTGAATGCCCTGTGATGTCACAGGAAGAGAAGGGGATTGTGGCCCAGACACTGGAAGCGTGTTGGTGTACTACACTTGGACAATCAGGGAGATCGTTGAATGCCCTGTGATGTCACGGGAAGAGATGGAGATTGTGGCCCAGACACTGGAAGCGTGTTGGTGAACTACACTTGGACAATCAGGAAGATCGTTGAATGCCCTGTGATGTCACAGGAAGAGATGGAGATTGTGGCCCAGACACTGGAAGCGTGTTGGTGTACTATACTTGGACAATCAGGGAGATCGTTGAATGTTCTATGATGTCACAGGAAGAGATGGAGATTGTGGCCCAGACACTGGAAGCGTGTTGGTGAACTACACTTGGACAATCAGGGAGATCGTTGAATGTTCTATGATGTCACAGGAAGAGATGGAGATTGTGGCCCAGACACTGGAAGCGTGTTGGTGAACTACACTTGGACAATCAGGAAGATCGTTGAATGCCCTGTGATGTCACGGGAAGAGATGGAGATTGTGGCCCAGACACTGGAAGCGTGTTGGTGCACTATACTTGGACAATCAGGGAGATCGTTGAATGCCCTGTGATGTCACGGGAAGAGATGGAGATTGTGGCCCAGACACTGGAAGCGTGTGTTGGTGTACTACACTTGGACAATCAGGAAGATCGTTGAATGCCCTGTGATGTCACGGGAAGAGATGGAGATTGTGGCCCAGACACTGGAAGCGTGTTGGTGCACTATACTTGGACAATCAGGGAGATCGTTGAATGCCCTGTGATGTCACAGGAAGAGATGGAGATTGTGGCCCAGACACTGGAAGCGTGTTGGTGTACTACACTTGGACAATCAGGGAGATCGTTGAATGCCCTGTGATGTCACGGGAAGAGATGGAGATTGTGGCCCAGACACTGGAAGCGTGTGTTGGTGAACTACACTTGGACAATCAGGGAGATCGTTGAATGTCCTGTGATGTCACAGGAAGAGATGGAGATTGTGGCCCAGACACTGGAAGCGTGTTGGTGTACTACACTTGGACAATCAGGGAGATCGTTGAATGCCCTGTGATGTCACGGGAAGGGATGGAGATTGTGGCCCAGACACTGGAAAGCGTGTGTTGGTGTACTACACTTGGACAATCAGGAAGATCGTTGAATGCCCTGTGATGTCACGGGAAGGGATGGAGATTGTGGCCCAGACACTGGAAAGCGTGTGTTGGTGTACTACACTTGGACAATCAGGAAGATCGTTGAATGCCCTGTGATGTTACGGGAAGAGATGGAGATTGTGGCCCAGACACTGGAAAGCGTGTGTTAGTGTACTATACTTGCGGCCCTTTCCAAAGACGAGGAAAAAAAAGGGGAAAAAAGCAAAAGATAGAAAGGGAGAGGAGGGAGGGGAGAAAAAATGGAGCGGAGATGGGAAAGAAATAAGAAGAGAAGGAGAAGAAAATGGAGAAGGAGAGAGTGGAGAAAAACAAGGAGCAGTAGAATGTGGAGGGGAAGAAGATAAGGAAGGAAGAAAAGGAGCAGAAGACGAAGAAGACATCAGAGACAAGGAAAGGTAGAGAAGACAAAGAAGACATCAGAGAAAGGCAAAGGTGGAGAAGATTGAAAGAGGTGGAGATGATGGAAAAAGGTGGAGAAGATAGGGATAGAGAGAAGATTAAAAAAAAGATGGGGAAGGAGGAAAAGGTGAAGAGTATAGAGAGGGAGGAGAAGGTGAGGAAAGAGAAGGTGAAAAAGGTGATGAAGGTGGGGAAGGAGGAGAAGGTGATGAAGGTGGGGAAGGAGGAGAAGGTGATGAAGGTGGGGAAGGAGGAGAAGGTGATGAAGGTGGGGAAGGAGGAGAAGGTGATGAAGGTGGGGAAGGAGGAGAAGGTGAAGAAGATGGGGAAGGAAGAGAAGGTGAAGAAGATGGGGAAGGAAGAGAAGGTGAAGAAGATGGGGAAGGAGGAGAAGGTGAAGAAGATGGGGAAGGAAGAGAAGGTGAAGAAGATGGGGAAGGAAGAGAAGGTGAAGAAGATGGGGAAGGAAGAGAAGGTGAAGGTGATGGGGAAGGAGGAGAAGGTGAAGATGATGGGGAATGAGGAGAAGGCGAAGAAGATGGGGAAGGAGGAGAAGGCGAAGAAGATGGGGAAGGAGGAGAAGGCGATGAAGGTGGGGAAGGAGGAGAAGGTGATGAAGGTGGGGAAGGAGGAGAAGGTGGGGAAGGAGGAGAAGGTGATGAAGGTGGGGAAGGAGGAGAAGGTGATGAAGGTGGGGAAGGAGAAGAAGGTGATGAAGGTGGGGAAGGAGGAGAAGGTGATGAAGGTGGGGAAGGAGGAGAAGGTGATGAAGGTGGGGAAGGAGGAGAAGGTGATGAAGGTGGGGAAGGAGGAGAAGGTGATGAAGGTGGGGAAGGAGGAGAAGGTGATGAAGGTGGGGAAGGAGGAGAAGGTGATGAAGGTGGGGAAGGAAGAGAAGGTGAAGAAGATGGGGAAGGAGAAGAAGGTGAAGAAGATGGGGAAGGAGGAGAAGGTGAAGAAGATGGGGAAGGAGGAGAAGGTGAAGAAGATGGGGAAGGAAGAGAAGGTGATGAAGGTGGGGAAGGAGGAGAAGGTGAAGAAGATGGGGAAGGAGGAGAAGGTGAAGAAGATGGGGAAGGAGGAGAAGGTGAAGAAGATGGGGAAGGAGGAGAAGGTGGGGAAGGTAGGAAAGCAGGAGATGGTGAAAAAAGTGGGGAAGATGTAGCAGGAGGAGGAGAATAGGGGGCCTGAGAAGATGAAGAAAGTGAGAAATGAAAAAGGAAAGTAGATAAAACTGATGGCATGAACATAGATGAATGAATGAATGAATGAAGAAATTAAACTCTTTTTTAGTTTGCTTTTCTGTCCTTACCGAGGATGGATGAGGATCTGTATTCCCAATCAGCTCTGCTCTCTACATTTGTATCACCCGGGGGACTGGGACGCTCATTAGAAGAAGACACGTATATTTGTCAAGAGGACGCCGATATAAAAGGGAAATTTCAGCTTGGGGACTCGCTGAGGCAGCTGTGAGAGATTCCCCGTCTGATATAACATTGTACGCATGGAATGAAATGTGATTCAATCACCAAGGATGAGGAACCAGCAGGCTCCCGGCTGTCCCGCACGGCGACTGACACCACATATAAGGTCGGCCAACTGATGGCGTGAAGAAGGAAACAACATGATATTCTGATACGGCAATACGGGTGAAGATCCTCATAGACGTAAGACCATCTTTGGCCGGTCTCTGCCATTTTAAACTTCCAAGCAGTTCTAGGTCACATGATCGGCAGCCGTACTTTAGGCTGATGCAACCCTTTTCTAGAAGCTTCTCTAGCCCTGTAATCGGTCCTTCACTAATGGAGTTATCTCACGAGTTCAGCCATCTTTGCACTTCGATTCCACTACTCCGCCCACCGTAGTCCTTAAATCTCATCCCTCTCAATAGATAACCTGACCGAGACCCCATGGAATGGGAACCGAGTGTGGATTCTGGTCAACCAAGGCAAGAGGAGTCCCTGGGATTAAAGGTCAGAAAACAACCAGTACAGCATACTGAAGCACACGAGGGGCCATGGCTACCCAGAAGGCCACTTAATACCAGCAAGGTACCCAACAGACCTTCTGGGGAATCCTCATGGGCCGGCTGGGGAATCCTCATGGGCCTTCTGGGGAATCCTCATGGGCCTTCTGGGGAATCCTCATGGGCCTTCTGAGGAATCCTCATGGGCCTTCTGGGGAATCCTCATGGGCCTTCTGGGGAATCCTCATGGGCCTTCTGGGGAATCCTCATGGGCCTTCTGGGGAATCCTCATGGGCCTTCTGGGGAATCCTCATGGGCCTTCTGGGGAATCCTCATGGGCCTTCTGGGGAATCCTCATGGGCCTTCTGGGGAATCCTCATGGGCCTTCTGGGGAATCCTCATGGGCCTTCTGGGGAATCCTCATGGGCCTTCTGGGGAATCCTCATGGGCCTTCTGGGGAATCCTCATGGGCCTTCTGGGGAATCTTCATGGGCCTTCTGGGGAATCCTCATGGGCCTTCTGGGGAATCTTCATGGGCCTTCTGGGGAATCCTCATGGGCCTTCTGGGGAATCCTCATGGGCCTTCTGAGGAATCTTCATGGGCCTTCTGGGGAATCCTCATGGGCCATGATGGGTTTTTCTTGCAGTCAGCGGACTTTATTTCACACCATCCAATGAATGGACACATATTTTGACTCCGATCTCACATCTGTACCAAGCCCTTCCTTCATCGCTGCTCATGACCCCATAGATCACAGGACCCCCCCCCTCCCCCTCCCATGAACAGTTCAGGAAATCATTATGTGCTCTCCCTTCCTCTATTGATATAATCTGGTGTTTCTGTACAACCTCGAGGGAGAACCGACCGCAGAAAGGAGGAAGTGAACGTACAGAAGACTGCGCATGCAAAAAAAAAAAAGGACGAATCTGTCTGTGCAATATTTTAGGGACATGTAGGGATGCCGAGTCAGGGGATTTACGCTCTCCCCGCCTTCCCGTTCTCACTTCCTGCACCAGAGAGACCACAGGAAGTGTGAAGAAAATCTCCTAATAGTTGTCACTACAACAAGTGTCATCCCTGGAGGGTTTCCCCTCACTTCCTGCACCAGAGAGACCACAGGACATGTGAGGAAAATCTCCTACAACAGGTGTCACCCCTGGAGGGTTTCCCTTCATTTCCTGCACCAGAGAGGCAACAGGAAGTGTGAAGAAATCTCCTAATAGTTGTCTCTACAGCAGGTGTCACCCCTGGAAGGTTTCCCCTCACTTCCTGCACCAGAGAAACCACAGGAAGTGTGAGGGAAATCTCCTACAACAGGTGTCACCCCTGGAGGGTTTCCCCTCACTTCCTGCGCCAGAGAGGTCACAGGAAGTGTGAGGGAAATTTCCTACAACAGCTGTCACCCCTGGAGGGTTTCCCCTCACTTCCTGCACCAGAGAGACCACAGGAAGTGTGAGGAAATCTCCTAATAGTTGTCTCTACAACAGCTGTCATCCCTGGAGGGTTTCCCTTCACTTCCGGCACCAGAGAGGCAACAGGAAGTGTGAAGAAATCTCCTAATAGTTGTCTCTACAGCAGGTGTCATCCCTGGAGGGTTTCCCTTCACTTCCTGCACCAGAGAGGCAACAGGAAGTGTGAAGAAATCTCCTAATAGTTGTCTCTACAGCAGGTGTCACCCCTGGAAGGTTTCCCCTCACTTCCTGCACCAGAGAAACCACAGGAAGTGTGAGGAAAATCTCCTAATAGTTGTCACTACAACAGGTGTCACCCCTGGATGGTTTCCCTTCACTTCCTGCACCAGAGAGGCCACAGGAAGTGTGAGGGAAATCTCCTACAACAAGTGTCACCCCTGGAGGGTTTCCCCTCACTTCCTGCACTAGATTTCCCCACACTTCCTGTACCACAGAGGCAACAGGAAGTGTGAGGAAAATCTCCTACAACAGGTGTCTCCAATGGAGGGTTTCCCCTCACTTCCTGCACCAGAGAGGCCACAGGAAGTGTGAAGAAATCTCCTAATCGTTGTCTCTACAACAGGTGTCACCCCTGGAGGGTTTCCCCTCACTTCCTGCACTAGAAAGGCAACAGGAAGTGTGAGAAAAATCTCCACAACAGGTGCCACCCCTGGAAGGTTTCCCTTCACTTCCTGCAGCAGAGAGACCACAGGAAGTGTGAGGAAAATCTCCCCTCCTTTGCAGCCCAAGGTGGCGGTAAAACCACGGCACAAGCGCCCATTTTCTATTTCAATATTTTTATTAACCGCTTCAAGTCCGGACACTTCCCCCCCCCCCCCCCCCTTTCCTTCCTGCCCAGGCCAATTTTCACACTTTGAATGACAATTGCGCGGTCATGCAACACCCGTATTAATTTTTTAGCATTTTTTTGAGACTTTCTTTTGGTGGTATTTATTCACCGCTGGGATTTTTTTAAATTTTTTTTTTTGCTATATAAATGAAAAAAGTCCCAAAATTTTGAAAAAAAAAGTGTTTTTTTTTCATAAAATTTTGCAAATAATCTTTCTTCATAAATCTCGGCCAAAATTTATTCTGTTATCTTTTTAGTAAAAAAAAAAAAAATCCCAAATTAGTTTATAACCAAAATTTATAATTTAAAATTTTTTTTATATTTTTTTAATTTTTTTTTATATTATTTATGTTTTTTTTTTCTTTTTCCATACTGTCACCCTAGCAGTACACTATCACCATGGCGACACTGTACTACTTGTGGGGGGTGATGAAGATTTTTTTTTTTTTTTTTTTACACCCATAAAGGCTGTAAGTGGAATCATTTCTCCTTCTCTCTCTCTGCATTCTTGCAGCCATTGAGAAATACTGTGAGAGCTGTGATTGGTCACAGCTTGTCACATGATACAAGGCTGTTGTGAATGGCCCTGTACCATGTGATCTCTGTGATCATTCACACATTTCACACGTAGTAAGCAATGATGTCAGAAGTGACATCTTCCTTACTACTATTCATGTGATCACTGACTGGCCAATCAGTGATCACATGATCGGGACCTAACACAGAGGATCCTGTACAGCGATCACTCTGCATGTGATTGGCCAATCGGTGATCACATGATCGGGACCTAACACAGAGGATCCTGTACAGCGATCACTCTGCATGTGATTGGCCAATCGGTGATCACATGATCGGGATAAAAAAAAAATGCAGATTTTTAACGCGCGTGAAAAGGAACAAATATTGCGATCGAGCGGTATTTGATAAAAAAAAACAAAAACCTGACGGCGGTTCTACCCCCCCCCCCCTCGCCATGCGCTGTAATATAGTTACGACTTTACTGTCTGTGTTCAACGGGACAAATCTCGGGAAACGGGGAAACCTGCCAACACACAGGGAGTGCTACGTTCATAAAAGGCACATGCATCGCGATTGGCTGGCGTCACGCGTCCGCTGGCGCCGCCCCCCTCCTGGCCAAATTTCAGCAAAGAGCGAAAGTGATATGTAGAATCAGACGGTTGTGAACCCGTGGCGGGAACTTGGGGCGATCGACCTCTGATCTGCGATTTTCAAATTTTCGATTTTCAGGATGGCGGAGGCGCGCCCGTGGGTGCGGGGAAGGGCGGGGTTAAAGTCCAGGACTGATAGGAAGTGCGATAGGAGTTACTATCCTCGCTACGAGGTCACACGGCGGAGGGAAAAAAAAGGCGGTAATCCTTGTATAGGGTGAGCAAAGGTTCTCACAGTGTGCATTAGAAGCCGCGTTTCCTGCCGGGAGGACGTCCGGCATCGTCTAGCCCTTTACTCCCCAGCCTGACTGCCCCTGGCCCCGCCCCTTTCATTGATTGAATTGCAGTTCTCTCAGTCATGGGGGGATCAGCATCGCACGTGGGCGGTCTGTATGTCATCCCAGCCTGCCTGGGAACGCCCACTTCGGTGCCATCAAGTACCCCGGGGTAAAGATGCCAAGCAGCACCCCCCCAGTCATGATGTGCAAGTTGGGGGATCCCAAGCCCAGCAGTCACTCGTCACTGAAGGATTCCCCCATCCCTACAGTCGCCCCTCCCGCCCACCTCTTGTCCCCGCCGTACCCCTTGTCCCCGCCCTACCTTCTCCCGGCCCTACCTCTTCTCCCGGCCCTACCCCTTCTCCCGGCCCTACCCCTTCTCCTGGCCCTACCTCTTGTCCCAGCCCTACCTTCTCCTGGCCCTACCCCTTGTCCCCGCCCTACCCCTTGTCCCCGTCCTACCCCTTGTCCCGGCCCTAGCCCTGCCTCCATCCATCCATCAAGGGATTTTCATACATGCATAACCCCTCCCACTGCTTTAACCAGGACTGAGGGCTCTTTCAGGAAGCTGGCCCCTTCCACCAGCCACGATCTGCCTGCGTTGCACAGAGACCCAGTGATGACATCATGGTGCCTATAATAACATATGCCATGTTTCTTCGCAGTAAGAGCTGCAAAAAGGCAGAATAGACTCCCTCAAGAGTTGGATCTGGCCAGCTCAGTGGATTGCTAACCCCTCCCCTCCAGAGGATTCCCCCCCTCGCTCTCCAGCAAGATTCCCCCCCTCGCGCTCCAGCAAGATTCCCCCCCTCGCGCTCCAGCAAGATTCCCCCCCTCGCACTCCAGGAAGATTCCCCCCCCTCGCACTCCAGGAAGATTCCCCCCCTCGCACTCCAGGAAGATTCCCCCCCTCGCACTCCAGGAAGATTCCCCCCCTCGCACTCCAGGAAGATTCCCCCCCTCGCACTCCAGGAAGATTCCCCCCCTCCCTCTCCAGGAAGATTCCCCCCCTCGCTCTCCAGGAAGATTCCCCCCCTCGCTCTCCAGGAAGATTCCCCCCCTCGCACTCCAGGAAGATTCCCCCCCTCGCACTCCAGGAGGATTCCCCCCCTCGCTCTCCAGGAAGATTCCCCCCCTCGCTCTCCAGCAAGATTCCCCCCCTCGCTCTCCAGGAAGATTCCCCCCCCCTTTGCTCTCCAGGAAGATTCCCCCCCCCCCTTTGCTCTCCAGGAAAATTCCCCCCCCCCTCGCTCTCCAGGAAAATTCCCCCCCCCCCTCGCTCTCCAGGAAAATTCCCCCCCCCCTCGCTCTCCAGGAAGATCCCCCCCCTCGCTCTCCAGGAGGATTCCCCCCCCCTCGCTCTCCAGGAAGATTCCCCCCACTTGCTCTCCAGGAGGATTCCCCCCCCTCGCTCTCCAGGATTCCCCCCCCCCTCGCTCTTCAGGAAGATTCCCCCCCCCACCCTCCAGAGTATTTCCCCCCCTCGCCCTCCTCGGATTCCCCCCCCCCCTCCTAACCAGGCCATTTTTTTGGGATACGGCACTGCATTACTTTAACAGACAATTGCGCGGTCATGCAACGCTGCACCCAAATGAAATTCACGTCCTTTTTTCCCCACAAACTGAGCTTTCTTTCGGTGGTATTTGATGGCTTCGGCGGTTTTAATTTTTTTCGATATAAAAAAGAAAATTTTGAGAAAAAAAAACAATATTTTGGACTTTTTGCTATTAAACACGTCCAGTAAAACAATTGTTAAAAAAATCAAATTTCGTCATAAATTTCGGCCAAAATGTATTCTGTGACCTGTCTTTGCTCAAACCCCCCCCCCCCAAATTAATCGTTTACAAATGGCGGTATATACACTAGTGATGGCGGCGATCAGCGACTCATATCGGGACTGTGGGGGTGGCGGGCATTCTGACACTGGGGGGGGGGGAGGGGGGACTGACTTGGTGTCGCTGACATCCCCAGTGACACCAATACAGTGATCAGTGTGGGACTGCGGTGGACATTCTGACACTGGAGGGGGAACTGACTTGGTGTCATTGAAAAATGGCGCTAGCTTAGAATCCAGAAGCACGGACTGAACCAAAGGTCACCCCGGGGGGAGGTAAAACTTTTCTTTTTCAACCAGAAAACATCCATTAGCATTCAAAAACGATGACAGACAGCGAGGCGGGAATGGCTGGTTGGGGAACGCGGAGAATGTGGCCCGAGACCACACCCCCACCCCACCCCCGGAGCTGGTTATTGTTTACACAGCACTGAGGAGACACTTGTGAAATGTGAAGAATTCAGAGACTTCCAGGAGGGAAGAAAAACAGACCAACCGTGAGCAGAGGTGAGAACCGCAGGAGGAGACCGGGAACATGGAGGAGCATCTCTGAACAATGTCCTCCTGAGGCACTGATCAACCAGAGACACCCCCTCCCCCGAAATACTCCTCTCCTTCCTCTATAACTCCTCTCCTGAAATACTCTGCACTGCTGGAAGACTCCACCCCTTCCTCTATAACTCTCCTCTCCTGAAATACTCTGCTGGAGGACTCCTCTCCTTCCTCTATAACTCCTCTCCTGAAATACTCTGCACTGCTGGAGGACTCCTCTCCTTCCTCTATAACTCCTCTCCTGAAATACTCTGCACTGCTGGAGGACTCCTCTCCTTCCTCTATAACTCCTCTCCTGAAATACTCTGCACTGCTGGAGGACTCCTCTCCTTCCTCTATAACTCCTCCCCTGAAATACTCTGCTCTGCTGGAGGACTCCGCTCCTTCCTCTATAACTCTCCTCTCCTGAAATACTCTGCGCTGCTGGAGGACTCCGTAGGCTCTGACGCACAAGCATCATCACTGACCTTTCCCTAAAGGCCGCCGCCCACACCCCCCCCCCCCCCTTGTCAGACTCCTTGGCACGGCCATGGAGGAGGCAGATTATTTCTCCACCAGTTCAGGACAAACAGACTTTTCTGGAGGTTGTGGGAGGGGCCGATCCGATGAAACCACCCGGGACACAACCAGGAACCCCGACCCCACTCCTAACCACAAATGTAAAAAAAAAAAAAAAATTATATAAATAAAATGTTAATTAACTCATAACCAAAAAAAAAGTAAATATTAAAATAAATAACCTCCAACTCCCCCCCCAAAAAAAAAAATACATTGTAAGAATAGTACAATAAATAAACCCCCAACCCCATCCCTAAGCAAATGTAAAAAAAAAAAAAAAAAAAAAAAAAAAAAAAAGAAGAAAAGTAAATAAAATATATAAGTTAATTAACTCATAAAAAAGTAAATATTAAAAATAACTTAACCTATCCCCCCCCCCAAAAAAAAATACATTATAAGAATAATAAGATAAATGAACCTCTAACCCCCCAAAAATAAATAAATTATAAGAATAATAAAATAAATAAATTAATAAAATGAATAAATGAACCTCTGACCACCCAAAAATAAATAAATTATAAGAATAATGAAATAAATCAATTATAATAATGAAATAAACGAACCTCTAACCCCAGAAAATAAATAAGAATAATAAAATAAATTAACCTCTTAACCTCCCAATAAATAAATAAGAACAATAAAATGAATAAACCTCTAACCACCCAAAAATAAATAAATTATAATAATGAAATAAATAAAATGAATAAATAAACCTCTGACCACCCAAAAATAAATCAATTATAATAATGAAATAAATGAACCTCTAACCCCAGAAAATAAATCAGAATAATAAAATAAATAAATTAACCTCTAACACCCAAAAATAAATAAATGAAAATAATGAAATAAATATATGAACCTCTAACCCCAGAAAATAAAGAATAATAAAATAAATAAATGAACCTCTAACCCTAGAAAATAAGTTATAAGAATAATAAAAAAAAAAAATCGCTAAAACAAATAAATAATAAAATAAATAAACCTCTAACCCCCCCAAAAAATAAATTATAATAATGAAATAAATGAACCTCTAACCCCAGAAAATAAAGAATAATAAAATAAATAAACCTCTAACCCCCCAACAAATAAATCAATTATAAGAATAATAAAATAAATAAATGAACCTCTAACCCTAGAAAATAAGTTATAAGAATAATAATAAAAAAAAAAAATCGCTAACACAAATAAATAATAAAATAAATAAACCTCTAACCCCCCCAAAAAATAAATTATAATAATGAAATAAATGAACCTCTAACCCCAGAAAATAAAGAACAATAAAATAAATTAACCTCTAACCCCAAAAATAAATTATAACAATAAAATGAATAAATGAACCTCTAACTCACAAAAATAAATTAATTGTAATAATGAAATAAATAAATGAACCTCTAACCCCCGAAAATAAATAACAATAATAAAATAAACAAACCTCTAACCCCAGAAAATAAACAAATTATAAGAATAATAAAATAAGTGAACCTCTAACCCCGGAAAATAAGTTCTAAGAATAAAAAATAAATAAATCTCTGACCCCAATAAATAAATAAATAATAAAATAAAATAACCTCACACCCCCCTCCCCCCCCAAAAAAAATAAACGTGGATGAAAAAAAAAGGTGAAAAACCATAACCACCACCCTGCCACACCTACTTTCATTAAAGAAAGCCCGAAATACGCGCGTTCACCGCGACCCCGCTGAGAATGTCATAGCGCTCACATCAGCCTTTATCAGAGATGCCATACATGCCGAAGAACCCCGCCCCCTGCTCCGCCCGCCCCGCCCCCACCAACCAAATCTACAGAGACGACATTCAGGTACGGAATCACGCGAGAAACGTAACAGGATAAAAGCCTAAATAAAGTTTATAAATATACAAAGACAGGATGGGCCTATAAAAGGTTTGTGATGCTTTCATTTTTTATTTTTCTGCGGGTCGTAGCGGAGCACCCCTTTAAGTACATTTAAAGGGGTGCTCCCACTACAGCCTACAGAAGAAAATTTTTTAAAATTATTTTTAAAAATTTTAATTATTTAAATAAACAAAACGGTTAAAATCAGAATATTTAAAAAAAAAAATAAATTTTTGCTGCATTCTTTAAGTGTTATCTATAGATTAGGTGGGTGGATTCTCCTGCAATGTACACAATGACACCCAGGAACCGGGCGTGTCAGGCAGACCTGTGCAGGCATTCACCGATATGCTGGGCCGGGCCGTACGAAGCTCAGATTTGGGCGCAGAGTGTAATTTAGTGCTCAGAGTAATGTCACGCATTTACAATCGTCATGGCGACGGCGAAAACATTGCGAGCAGCAAATATGGGTGTCAAAAAAAAAAATTCCGAACCAGTGATTTCATCTGGTGACACCAGACCATAAACATGCCACGGGGACAAGAATGCGATACATTCAAGATATTTACTACGGGAATGCGAGGGTCAGCTCGTTACAGCGGAGGAAGGAGTGCGGTCACTTGTATGCACCCAACCTCACGGTAATAAAAAAATAAAATAAAAAATAAAAATAAAAAAAAAACAAAGATTTTATGAGGGTGCTTAAATAAAATAAATGAAAAATAAAAAAAATATATGGAATGCGAGGGTCAGCTCGTTATAGCGGAGGAAGGAGTGCGATCACTTGTATAACCCAACCTTACTGTAATAAATTTTTTTTTTTTTTTTTAAAAATTAAAAAAAAAAAACAGATTTTATGAGGGTGGTCAAATAAAATAAATGAAAAATAAAAAAATATATGCTATTTACTACTGGAATGCAAGGGTAAGCTCCTTATAGCGGAGGAAGGCGTGCGGTCACTTGTATACACCCAACCTCACGGTAATAAAAAAATAAAATAAAAAATAAAAATAAAAAAAAAACAAAGATTTTTATGAGGGTGGTCAAATAAAATAAATGAAAAATAAAAAAATATATGGAATGCAAGGGTTAGCTTGTTATAGCAGAGGAGTGCGGTCACTTGTATACACCCAACCTTACTGTAATAAAAAAAATAAAAATAAAAAAAATAACAAAAAAAACAGATTTTATGAGGGTGGTCAAATAAAATAAATGAAAAATAAAAAAATACATGCTATTTACTACTGGAATGCAAGGGTAGCGGAGGTGTGCGGTCACTTGTATATACCCAACCTCACTGTAATAAAAAAATAAAATAAAAAAAAAAAAAAAAAAAATAATAATAAAAAAAACAAAGATTTTATAAGGGTGCTCAAATAAAATAAATGAAAAATAAAAAAAATATATGGAATGCGAGGGTCAGCTCGTTATAGCGGAGGAAGGCGTGCGATCACTTGTATACACCCAACCTCACTGTAATAAAAAAAATAAAATAAAAAAAATTAAAAATAAAAATAAAAAAACACAAAGATTTTATGAGGGTGCTCAAATAAAATAAATGAAAAATAAAAAAAATATATGGAATGCGAGGGTCAGCTCGTTATAGCAGAGGCATGCGGTCACTTGTATACACCCAACCTCACGGTAATAAAAAAATAAAATAAAAAATAAAAATAAAAAAAAAACAAAGATTTTATGAGGGTGGTCAAATAAAATAAATGAAAAATAAAAAAATATATGGAATGCGAGGGTCAGCTTGTTATAGCAGAGGAGTGCGATCACTTGTATACACCCAACCTTACTGTAATAAAAAAAAAAAAATAAAAAAAAAAAACCCCACAATTTTATGGAGGGTGGTCAAATAAAATAAACGAAAAACAAAAATAAAAAAATATAGGTTCACTGAGGTTCTAATTTAAGAAAAAGGAATGGAAGAGAAGAACAAAAATGGCAATTCTGCCAAAAAATATCCAAAATAAGATCAGCTGAAAAAAAAAAATAGAAAAAAAAAGTTCAACATAAATTATGAAAAAAAGGGAAGAAAAAAATAACTAAAAATTAAAAAAAAATAGAGAGAGAAAAATTAAAACAAAACAAAGCGCCACAAACGAAACAAAGGAATAAGAAGAAAAAAAAGGAAGACATACAGCAAAAAGTTTACAAAAAAAGGAGAAAATAAAAAAACAAAAAAAAAATTAAGAGGAAAAAAAAATAAAATAAAGGGCAGCGATGTTTTTAAATAAAGAAATAAGAAAAAAAAAAAAAAGATGACATACTGTAACAAAACTTACAAAATAAAGAAGGAGAGAAAAAAAACAAAGCGCAAAAAATATTAACAAATAAATGAAAAGAGATAAAAAATAAAACAAAGTGCAACAAAAAAAATTAGAATGAAAAAAAAAAAAAAAAAGAAAATGAGAAAACCTACTGCAACAAAAATAAAATAATGAGGAAAAATAAATCAAAAACACAAAAAAAAGAGAAAAAGCGAACCTCAAAAAAATATATCTATATATTAAAAAAAAAAAAAGTCTAAAGACGTAGTGAACCGTTAGCATAGCCCCCCCCCAGGAGGGAGCGTTGGGCACTGTAAAGGACGTGTTGGAGTCGCGCTCGTCGTCGCGGATGACCTCACACCTGTTTCTAACTCAGCCGCTAAAAATAAAAAGGCCGTAAGCCTAATTTCGGATGCAAGTTTAGCGCCGTGGCGAGTAAAATGAATGCAGGGGTGTTTATTTTAGGCGATGGGGGTCATCGCGTGACTGTGGAGGGCAATGGCTGCAGTTTGCGCTTTTCCTGCACAGGGGCGGAAAAAAAAAATTAAAAAATAAAATAATAAGAATAATAAAATAAATAAATGAACCTCTAACCCCCAATAAATAAACAAATTATAAGACTATATATAAATAAAAAAATAAACAAATTATAAGAATATAAATAAATAAAAAAATAAACAAATTATAAGAATATAAATAAATAAAAAAAATAAACAAATTATAAGAATATAAATAAATAAAAAAAATAAACAAATTATAAGAATATAAATAAATAAAAAAAATAAACAAATTATAAGAATATAAATAAATAAAAAAAATAAACAAATTATAAGAATATAAATAAATAAAAAAATAAACAAATTATAAGAATATAAATAAATAAAAAAATAAACAAATTATAAGAATATAAATAAATAAAAAAAATAAACAAATTATAAGAATATAAATAAATAAAAAAAATAAACAAATTATAAGAATATAAATAAATAAAAAAAATAAACAAATTATAAGAATATAAATAAATAAAAAAATAAACAAATTATAAGAATATAAATAAATAAAAAAAATAAACAAATTATAAGAATATAAATAAATAAAAAAATAAACAAATTATAAGAATATAAATAAATAAAAAAAATAAACAAATTATAAGAATATAAATAAATAAAAAAATAAACAAATTATAAGAATATAAATAAATAAAAAAATAAACAAATTATAAGAATATAAATAGATAAAAAAATAAACAAATAAGAATAATATATTATAAAAATAAATAAATAAAAAAAGAATTGAGCGGCGAGAGAATTTTAATTTATTTGCAGGGAGTTATTTAAAGTCACTTGGGATACCCGGAGCAGAAGACGCGTTTAAAAAAAAAGAAAAAAAAAAAAAAAAAAGGTCACATGACAAGGATGAAAGAAGAGGCGAGAAATGCCGCGTGAGGCTGTTATTTACTGCGCCCAATTCGCGTCTCCGTCTTTTTTTTTTTTTTTTCTTTCAATTATGTAAATACTGGATTTTCTAAAAATATCAGGTCGCTTTAGACAGGAAGTGAGGAAAAATCTGCAACAGGGACACAGACGGAATTAAAACCTGGACAGGGCTGCTGGAGACTTCTCCTCACTTCCTGTTCTGCTTACACGGTTTTCTACAAGACAGGAAGTGAGAACTCTCCAGCAGCTAACTTCCTGTCTGGGAAAACAGTGGTCACTGGGACAGGAAGTGAGGGGAATTCTGCACAGGTAACTTCCTGTCTGGGAAAACAGTGGTCACCGGGACAGGAAGTGAGGGGAATTCTCCAACGGCTAACTTCCTGTATGGGAAAATGGTCATCACAGGACAGGAAGTGAGGGAAACTCTCCAACCGATAACTTCCTGTCTGTAAAAATGGTCACCCCCCCGGAATAGACTGGTGGAGTCTCCCTCCCTCTGCTCACTTCCTGTCCCAGTGACCACACAGGGAGTGAAGTGAAATTTCCCTAATGGGACATAGGCAGTAACAGCTGTATATTTTTTTTTGCTGCTCATTTCCTGTCCCAGTGACCACACAGGAAGTGGGATGAAATCTCCCTAGTTGGGACAATGACAGCGACTGACTTTTTTTTTTCTTACTACTTCCTTCCTGCCCTAGTGAGCACACAGGAAGTGGGGCAAAATCTCCGTAATGGAGCGTAGGCAGCAACTGTTTTTGTTTTTCCCACCTTACTTCCTGTCCTAGTGATCATAGTGGAAGCCGAGTGAAATCTCCCAAGTGGGGACACAGACAGCAGACACCCTTTTTTTTTTTTTGCTGCTCTCCTCCTGTCCTTGTGACCACACAGGAAATGGGGTGAAAAATCCCAAGTAGGGACACAGACAGCAGTTGAGCAGCAAAAAAAGAAAAACACGCAGCACTTCCTGTCCTAGTGACCACACAGGAAGTGGGGTGAAATCTCCTAAATGTGGACACAGACAGCAAACTTTTATTTTTTTTGTTGCTCGCTCCCTGTCCTAGTGACCACAGTGGAGGCCGGTTGAAATCTCCCAAGTGGGGACACAAACAGCAGACACCCTTTTTTTGCTGCTCACTTCCTGTCCTAGTGACTACACAGTAAATGCGGTGAAAACTCCCAAGTAGGGACACAGACAGCAGTCGCTGCAAGGTTTTTTTTTTTGCTCCTCACTTCCTGTCCTAGTGACTACACAGGAAGTGGGGTAAAATCTCCATAATGGGACATAGACGGCAGATTTATTTATTTTTGTTACTGCTTACTTCCTGTCCCACAGTGGAAACGGCATGAAATCTCCCAAGTGGGGACACAAACAGCAGACACACTTTTTTTTTGCAGCTCACTTCCTGTCCTACTGACCACACAGTGGAAGCCGGGTGAAATCTCCCAAGTGGGGACACAAACAGCAGACACGCTTTTTTTTTTTTTGCTGCTCACTTCCTGTCCCAGTGACCACACAGGAAATGGGGTGAAATCTCCCTAATGGGACATAGACAGACTTTTTTAATTTGTTACTGCCTACTTCCTGTCCCAGTGACTACACAGTGGAAGCCGGGTGAAATCTCCCAAGTGGGGACACAAACCGCAGACACACTTTTTTTTTTTGCTGCTCACTTCCTGTCCTAGTGACCACACAGGAAATGGGGTGAAATCTCCCAAGCGGGGACACATCAATGTAAATCTGAGGAGCTCTCTCTTCCCCACCCCATCCGAAACTAAACGTTTGTGGCTGGAGTTGGGCTATAACTCGAGTCGAGTATTTTATTTCCTCGATTGAACCCGGTTGGGGACAGTTTGCAGTCCCCGATTCCATCTAATACCCCCCCCCCCCCTCCCGGCTGTATTTCCTATTGGCGGTGCTGTGGGGAAGGCAGGGCATGGCGTGGCCTCATGACAGACTGATGACACGGACGGTGATCCCGATTCCTCTCTGATTCATCCTCCTCCTCCTCCCAAACTTCTTACGTAACCCGCCGCCTCTCCCTGCCCCCTCCCTAATAAATCTGCTAAAATTACCCTCCCAGCCGCAGCCCTCCCGCAGGACCCATTTCACACGGGGCGGGTGCAGCCGGGAGTCTAAATTTGAACACTGCAGGGGGAGTGGTTTGCCAATTAACGCCGGCGGCCATCTTGGTAGGAAGTCGTTCACGTAGAGGCAATGCAGGGCCAGGGTCCTGCAGCACCCGAAGGGGCCAACGTGCCCCCCTTACACCTGTGAGCTGTAACTATGGGGTGCAGGTCTCACCCATCCAGCTGAAGCGCCCAAGGCAGATGCCTCTATTGCCTCCCCCACTTGGGATGGCCCCTCCCCCATCTTTCTATATTTAGGCCGACTTCCTTGAATCTGATACATTGTTACCCGGCTATAAAAAGAGCATAAAAATGTCATAAGGCCCCAAAAATAGCCAAACAAACTGCATCAGGGCGAGCATAATGACCCAACGCCACACTGATTGGATGGTATGCAAATTGTGGAGGCGGAGCTCTAGCACTCTCCCGCCTCCTGCCTCCCACAAGGGAACATGCGTGTCCCTCTAAGGCAGGGGCCACCAAACCTTCTAAAAGGAAGGGCCACTTTACTGTCCCTCAAACTTGACGGACAAGCTGGAGTAGAAAACGTATTGGGGTCAGTTGATCGTTGGTGTCAGTGGGATGAATAGTGCCCCATCATTGGTGTCAGTGGGAGGAATAGTGCCCTATCATTGGTGTCAGTGGGAGGAATAGTGCCCCATCATTGGTGTCAGTGGGAGGAATAGTGTCCCATCATTGGTGTCAGTGGGAGGAATAGTGTCCCATCATTGGTGTCAGTGAGAGGAATAGTGCCCCATCATTGGTATCAGTGGGAGGAATAGTGCCCCATCATTGGTGTCAGTGGGAGGAATAGTGCCCCATCATTGGTGTCAGTGGGAGGAATAGTGCCCCATCATTGGTATCAGTGGGAGGAATAGTGCCCCATCATTGGTATCAGTGGGAGGAATAGTGCCCCATCATTGGTGTCAGTGGGAGGAATAGTGCCCCATCATTGGTGTCAGTGGGAGGAATAGTGCCCCATCATTGGTGTCAGTGGGAGGAATAGTGTCCCATCATTGGTGTCAGTGGGAGGAATAGTGTCCCATCATTGGTGTCAGTGGGAGGAATAGTGTCCCATCATTGGTGTCAGTGGGAGGAATAGTGTCCCATCATTGGTGTCAGTGGGAGGAATAGTGCCCCATCATTGGTGTCAGTGGGAGGAATAGTGTCCCATCATTGGTGTCAGTGGGAGGAATAGTGTCCCATCATTGGTGTCAGTGGGAGGAATAGTGTCCCATCATTGGTGTCAGTGGGAGGAATAGTGTCCCATCATTGGTGTCAGTGGGAGGAATAGTGTCCCATCATTGGTGTCAGTGGGAGGAATAGTGTCCCATCATTGGTGTCAGTGGGAGGAATAGTGTCCCATCATTGGTGTCAGTGGGAGGAATAGTGCCCCATCATTGGTGTCAGTGGGAGGAATAGTGCCCCATCATTGGTGTCAGTGGGAGGAATAGTGCCCCATCATTGGTGTCAGTGGGAGGAATAGTGCCCCATCATTGGTGTCAGTGGGAGGAATAGTGCCCCATCATTGGTGTCAGTGGGAGGAATAGTGCCCCATCATTGGTATCAGTGGGAAGAATAGTGCCCCATCATTGGTGTCAGTGGGAGGAATAGTGCCCCATCATTGGTGTCAGTGGGAGGAATAGTGCCCCATCATTGGTGTCAGTGGGAGGAATAGTGTTCCATCATTGGTGTCAGTGGAGGAATAGTGCCCCATCATTGGTGTCAGTGGGAGGAATAGTGCCCCATCATTGGTGTCAGTGGGAGGAATATTTTCCCATCATTGGTGTCAGTGGGAGGAATAGTGTCCCATCATTGGTGTCAGTGGGAGGAATAGTGCCCATCATTGGTGTCAGTGGGAGGAATAGTGCCCCATCATTGGTGTCAGTGGGAGGAATAGTGTCCCATCATTGGTGTCAGAGGGAGGAATAGTGTCCCATCATTGGTGTCAGTGGGAGGAATAGTGTCCCATCATTGGTGTCAGTGGGAGGAATAGTGTCCCATCATTGGTGTCAGTGGGAGGAATAGTGCCCCATCATTGGTGTCAGTGGGAGGAATAGTGCCCCATCATTGGTGTCAGTGGGAGGAATAGTGCCCCATCATTGGTGTCAGTGGCAGGAATGGTGCCCCGCTGTTCTGCCTCCCCCCCCCCCACTGAGTGGGTCCCATGGTGGTGTTGCTGGAGGTCCACCAAGGAGCCAATAAACACACAGCAACCAAAAGGGCCCCCAGGGGCCGGAGGAGCCGCGGGTTCACTTCAAAACCTGTTTAACCAGAACCAGCTCAGCGGCCCCTTAGCTACGCCGCGTCCAGTGCGGTCAGTTGCAGACGAAACCCGATCCGGAGAGTCGCCCGCACAGTGCCCACGCCTCTGTTCCATCGGGGGCCCCCCCCTAGGGGCCCCTCGTCCACCACATTCATGTAATTATGGGGTAGGATTTAGGAGGAAGGGATTTGCGAGGAATGCGGTGTAACGGTCGGAAAATTAAAAGCAGAACCTCCGCGGGGCTGGCGAGGAGGAGGAGGGGGGCGGCGGCTTGCGGAGGACGCACGCCGGTTGGTGCTGCCAAAATTTTCCGCTCGTAAACCCATATACGGGAATCGCCGCGTTATCGCCAAGACGAAAAAAAAAAAAAAAAAAAAGGGGGGGGGGGAGGGGTTCGTTTCAAATTCGCTGCGTCCGCTTATAAAAACGCAAAGCGCGGTCCCTGACACCATCGCAGACTATGTGTCATTACCGCCCCCCCTCACCAAATGGGCATCGCCTGCAACCAAGATTTTAATAGCACTTTTTTTTTTTTTTTGAATCACCTTGAAGGACCTTCCCGTCCTATCGCCGACTGGCATTCCGGGGCGTGTCCTTATCAGCCGAGCGTCATTGGCCAGCGAGGGGACGTCGCGGCGGGACAAAGCGTGGCGCTGCTTGGCATGGGCAGCGGGGCGTTCGGTGCCAGGAAAGGGCGGGCAAGGCTGAGACGCAGGAAATTAAATTTCCACGCGGGGATTGGCCGGCCGATAAGCCGACGCGGCGGATTCGTTGCGAGAAGCGATCTACGAAAAATGTCGTCGTGATGCCAGCGCTGGGTTCTCAAATAAAAGGGGAGGGGCATGGGCAAAGGGGGGGGGGGCGGTAATGTGAAGCTGGACGTGGGGGGAGGGAGCGCGGCCAAAGGATGACGCATTAAAAGCGCACTGTGGTTTGGCTGTGTCTTGTGCAGCTTAAAAACGACGCATGGCCTGCTGGCACTTGTAGTACATCGGCGGCTGGCGGGCTTCCTACTCTGGCCGGCCACCCAGGAAGACGTCACCAGGGGCCCCGTCAGTCACTCAGGACTAAAATTACTTCTGGAAGCTCCCGGATTTAACGCCGTCGGGGGTTCTGCCGTGTCTCGTGCAGCAGCCTGAGGAGTAGGAAACCCAGGCTTGCTGGGACTTGTAGTACATTAGCAGCTGGCACGCTTCCTACTCCGGCAGATGCGGGGAGCAGCCACCCAAAAAAACATTACCAGACACAAATGGGGGTCAAGAGTCACTCAAGACTGCGGTTACTGCTAGATACTCCCCGGATTTAACTAGACTTAGAGATCCCAACCTGTACCTCAAGGCTTGCTGGGACTTGTAGTCCATCAGCAGCTGGTATGCTTCCTACTCCCGCAGATGCAGGGAGCAGCCACCCAAAAAAGCATTACCAGACACAAAGGGGAGGGGGGAATGGGGGGGGTATGAAGGGGGCTGAGAGTTACTCCAGACTAAAGTTACATGTAGATGCTCCTAGCTTGCCACTCAAGGCATGCTGGGACTTGTAGTCCATCGGCAGCTGGCACGCTTCCTACTCCGGCAGATGCGGGGAGCAGCCAGCCAAAAAACATTACCAGACAAAAATGGGGGCCAAGAGTCACTCAAGACTGCGGTTACTGCTAGATACTCCCCGGATTTGACTTAAGAGACCCCAACAGGTACCTCAAGGCTTTCTGGGACTTGTAGTACATCAGCAGTTGGCATGCTTCCTACTCCGGCAGACGCAGGGAGCAGCCAGCCAAAAAAAAACAATACCAGACACTAACGGGGGGGGGGGGGGTGAGAGTTACTCCAGACTGCGGTTACTGCTAGATACTCCCTGGATTTGACTTAGAGACCCCAACAGGTACCTCAAGGCATGCTGGGACTTGTAGTACATCAGCAGCTGGCATGCTTCCTACTACAGCAGATACAGGGAGCTGCCACCCAAAAAAGCAATGGGGGCCAAGAGTCATTCAAGACTGCGGTTACTGCTAGATACTCCCTGGATTTAACTAGACTTAAGAGATCCCAACCTGTACCTCAAGGCTTGCTGGGACTTGTAGTCCATCAGCAGCTGGCAGGCTTCCTACTCCGGCAGATGCAGGGAGCAGCAACCCAGAAAAGCATCAGGCACAAACTGGGGGGGGGGGGGGAGGCTAAGAGTTACCCCAGACTAAAGTTACTTGTAGATGCTCCTAGCTTGCCACTCAAGGCTTGCTGGGACTTGTAGTACATCAGCAGCTGGCATGCTTCCTACTCCGGCAGACGCAGGGAGCAGCCAGCCAAATAAAAACATTACCAGACACAAACGGGGGGTGAGAGTTACTCCAGACTGCAGATACTGCTAGATACTCCCTGGATTTAACTAGACTTAGAGACCCCAACCTGTACCTCAAGGCTTACTGGGACTTGTAGTCCATCAGCAGCTGGCATGCTTCCTACTCCCGAGGGGGCGCAGGGAGCAGCCACCTCGGAAAATGACTTCTAGATGCTCCCAGATTTAAAGCTGTCCGTATCGAAGTTTAGCAACAAGAGATCCCAACCTGCCTCTCAAGGCTTGCTAGGACTTGTAGTCCATCGGCAGCTGACATGCTTCCTTCTCCGGCAGATGCAGGGAGCAGCCATCCAGTGTCACCAGATAAAAAACCAGCGGCTATGAGTCACTCAAGGCTAAACCTACTGCTAGATGCTCCCTGGATTTAACGCCCTCTGCATTTGAAGGTCCCGACTTTCCACTCAAGGCTTGCTGGGACTTGTAGTCCTTCAGCAGCTGGTCGGCTTTATACTCCTGCGAGGTGCAAGGAGAACCCACGCTGGAAAATTACTTCTAGATGCCCCTCGATTCAGCCGCGTCTTGTGCGGTAGACAGACACCGCCTAATGCTTTGAGAGCTGAAAAACCCCAACCTGCCACTCAGCACTTGCTGGGACTTGTAGTCCGTCAGCAGCTGGCCTGCTTCCTACTCAAAAAATGACTTCTAGACGCCCCCTGGATGTAGTGCCGTCTGCATGGAGGTTTAGCTGCATCTCCCGTAGTAGATGGAGAAAGCTCAACACCCTGAGAACTAGAGATCCCAACCTGCCACTCAAAACTTGCTGGGACTTGTAGTCCATGGGCAGCTGGCAGGCTTCCTACTCCTGCTGGTGCAACCACCTCGAAAAATTATTTCTAGAAGCTCCTGAATGTAACGCCGTCGGCACCAAGGTTTAGCCGCATCTCCAGCATTAGACAGACACCGCCGAACACCTCGAGGACCAGGGATCCCAACCTGCCGCTCAAGGCTTGCTGGGACCTGTAGTCCATCGGCAGCTGGCAGGCTTCCTGCTCCATCAGATGCAGGGAGCAGCCACACAAAAAAAAACATCACCAGACACATACAGGGGCTACGAGTCATTCAAGGATAAAGTTACTCCAGGCTTGCCGCTCAAGGCTTGCTGGGACTTGTAGTCCATCAGCAGCTAGCAGGCTTCCTACTCCTACGGGATGACGGGAGGAGCCATTCGGGAAAATCACTTCTAGCCGCCCCTCGATTTAGCCGCCCCTCGATTTAGCCGCATTTTGTGCAGTAGACAGACATTCCAGAGCTGAAAATCCCAACCTGCCACTCAGCACTGGCTGGGACTTGTAGTTCGTCAGCAGCTAGTAGGCTTCCCACTCCTACGGGATGACGGGAGGAGCCATTCAGGAAAATCACTTCTAGCCGCCCCTCGATTTAGCCGCCCCTCGATTTAGCCGCATTTTGTGCAGCAGTTAGACATTCGAGAGCTGAAAATCCCAACCTGCCACTCGGCACTGGCTGGGACTTGTAGTTCGTCAGCAGCTGGCAGGCTTCCTACTCCAGCAGATGTAGGGAGCAGCTACCCAGAAAAGCGTCACCAGTCACATACAGGGGCTATGAGTCATTCAAGAATAAAGTTACTTTTCGCTTGCCGCTCAAGGCTTGCTGGGACTTGTAGTCCATCGGCAGCTAGCAGGCTTCCTACTCCTACATGGTGCAGGAAGAAGCCAGCCAGGAAAACAACTTCTAGATGCTCCTTAATTTAGCCGCATCCCACGCAGTAGACAGACGCCGTCTAACACCTCGAGAACTAGAGATTCCATCCCGCCACTCAAGCCATTCTGGGACTTGTAGTCCATCGGCAGCTAGTCGGCTTCCTACTCCTACGAAGCCAGTCAGGAAAATTAATTCTAGATGCTCCTTAATTTAGCCGCATCCCGCCCAGTAGACAGACGCCGCTTAACACCTCGAGAACTAGAGATCCCAAACCGGCACTCAAGGCTTGCTGGGACTTGTAGTCCATCAGCAGCTAGTCGGCTTCCTACTTCTACAAGGTGCAGGAAGCAGCCAGTCAGGAAAATTACTTCTAGATGCTCCTTAATTTAGCCGCGTCCCACGCAGTACACAGACGCCGCGAGAACTAGAGATTCCAACCCGCCACTCAAGCCATTCTGGGACTTGTAGTCCGTCGGCAGCTAGTCGGCTTCCTACTCCTACGAAACCAGTCAAGAAAATTACTTCTAGACGTTCCTTAATTTAGCCGCATCCCACGCAGTAGACAGACGCCGCTTAACACCTCGAGAACTAGAGATCCCAACCCGCCACTCAAGCCATTCTGGGACTTGTAGTCCGTCGGCAGCTAGTCGGCTTCCTACTCCTATGAAGCCAGTCAGGAAAATTATGTCTAGATGTTTCTTAATTTAGCCGCATCCCGCCCAGCAGACAGACAGACGCCGCTTAATACCTCGAGAACTAGAGATCCCAACCCGCCACTGAAGGCTTGCTGGGACTTGTAGTCCATCAGCAGCTAGTTGGCTTCCTACTCCTATGGGGTTCAGGAAAATTACTTCTAGATGCTCCTTAATTTAGCCGCATCTCACGCAGTAGACAGACGCCGCTTAACGCCTCGAGAACTAGAGATCCCAACCCGCCACTCAAGCCATTCTGGGACTTGTAGTCCATCGGCAGCTGGCACGCTTCCTACTCCCGCAGAAGCAGGGAGAAGCCGACCCAGAAAATTCCTCCTAAATGCTGCGGGATTTCAAAGTCTCTTCTCGGAACGCAGTTAAAAAAAACCCAAAATGACTGAAACGGGGAGAATTTGCGCTGGGGGTCAGTTATTTTGCGCTGGGGGTCAGTTATTGGCGTGAATTGGGAGAAGGCGGGCAAACGCATTTCACGCATTCTCGTGAAGGGGAGGTCGGGGGAATTTTTCTTGCCGAAAGTGAAAGTGTTTTCCCAGCAGAAAATGGTTTCCTGCCAGGACGGGCTTCTACGCTCCGGTGTGGACGGAGCCCTGTTGAGTGTTGGGGGGGGGGGTAAAGGTTGGCGCAGCGGGCGCCTCGTGGTGCCCCGCCGGGTTCCTTACCTCGCTTTCAGCTCGTTGTGCTCCTCCCGGACCTTTCCCAGCTCCAGCTGCAGTCTCGCCCTCTCCTTGGCCACGGAGTCCAGGGTCTTGCGGGCATCGGCCAGCTCGGTCTCGTAGGCGGACTTGATGCCGGACACCTCGCGGCTCACCACCTCCTCCGACTCGGTGATGCGCAGGCGCAGCCCGGCGTTCTCCGACTCCAGGGAGCGCACCTTGTCGATGTAGACGGCCAGCCGGTCGTTCAGCTCCTGGAGGTCTTCCTTCTCCTGCAGCCGGGTGATGCGGGTCGGCGACAGCGGGGTGGACGAGTGTCCGCGGTTGCCCCTCCTCTGGCCCGGGGTGTCCATGGCGGCTGGCGGATCTGCAGTAGGGGGGGGGAAACGACAGAAGAGAAGGAGACGGTGTGAGCTGAGCGCGGCTCTCCAGGATCTATGACAGTCAGAGGCTGCGTGTGATTATCACATTCCCTGGGAGGGGCCACAAGAGGACGGGAAAACCCTCTCTGCTCCCAGCCCAGCCCGGCGTCTGCGTTATTCCAATCGTCTCGGCTTTATTCAAATCGACTTTCTGCTCGTCTGACTGCGCCAGCTGCTGCCGCTCCTCTCGCCCGACCGCCGCCGCCACCGTCCCTCAAGAGGCTCGGCAGCAGCTGCAACCCGAATTGGGGATCCCCGTGCGAACGGACAAGAACGACCGCCCGCTCTTCGATTTTTGTGCGACACGAATTTCTGCCCGATTGAGTCGCAGCTGGATGCCGGTTGCGGTCTTTTTTTTTTGAAAAAAAAAATTAAAAGAGAGGCCACTTTGGCATGCCGTAAGTGCAGCTTTAAAAAGGTAAAACCCTTCACCGGCACCATTAGAGGATCATGAACATGCCCAAATTTGTGCCCGACTGAATCACAGCTGGATGCCGATTGCGGTCTTTTTGTTTTTTTTTTTTTAAATTAAAAGAGAAGCCACTTTGGCATGCCGTAAGTGCAGTTTAAAAATGTAAAAACCTTCATTGGCACCATTAGTGGATCATGAACAGTACCCGAATGTGGGTACTGTTCATGATCCACTAATGGTGCCGATTTAAAAAAAAAAAAAATTAAAAGAGAGGCCATTTTGGCATGCCGTAAGTGCAGCTTTAAAAATGTAAAACCCTTCATCGGCACCATTAGAGGATCATAAACAGCTCCCGAATGTGGGTACTGTTCATGATCCACTAATGGTGCCGATTTAAAAAAAAAAAAAAAAATTAAAAGAGAGGCCACTTTGGCATGCCGTAAGTGCAGTTTAAAAATGTAAAAACCTTCATCGGCACCATTCGATTTTTGTGTTCGATGGGTTTTGCGACTCGCCTGGCAAAGAACCCACCCGACTTTCTGCCCGACTGAGTCACAGCTGGATGCCAACACCATTAGTGGATCATGAACAGTACCTGAATATGGAGATGATGGTCCCGATTCGTGACATTTTAAGCTGCACTTAAGGCATGCCAGAGTGGCCTCTCTTTCAATTTTTTATTTTTTTTTTTAAATCGGCACCATTAGTAGATCATGAACAGCGCCCGAATGTGGGTACTGTTCATGATCCACTAATGATGCCGATCAAAAAAAAAAAAATTAAAAAAGAGAGGCCATTTTGGCATGCCGTAAGTGCAGCTTTAAAAATGTAAAACCCTTCATCGGCACCATTAGAGGATCATAAACAGCTCCCGAATGTGGGTACTGTTCATGATCCACTAATGGTGCCGATTTAAAAAAAAAAAAAAAAATTAAAAGAGAGGCCACTTTGGCATGCCGTAAGTGCAGTTTAAAAATGCAAAAACCTTCATCGGCACCATTCGATTTTTGTGTTCGATGGGTTTTGCGACTCGCCTGGCAAAGAACCCATCCGACTTGCTGCCCGATTGAGTCACAGCTGGATGCCGATTGCGGTCTTTTTTTTTTTTTAATTAAAAGAGAGGCTACTTTGGCATGCCGTAAGTGCAGTTTAAAAATGTAAAAACCTTCACCGGCACCATTAGTGGATCATGAACAGCGCCCGAATGAGGCCACTTTGGCATCCCTTAAGTGCGGCTTCATGAATCAGGACCGTCATCTCCTACAACCTCACGCATTACTTTGATGCGACTGAGTGCCATAGACTGAATTGTAAATTCTCAAAAGTCACATGAAAATCGAATGAAAGTCGCATGAAAATTGGAAGTCGTATGAAAATCGAATGAAAGTTGCATGAAAACCGAATGAAAGTCGCATGAAAATCACATGAAAATCATATGAAAGTTGCATGAAAACCGAATGAAAGTCGCATGAAAATTGCATGAAAATCAGAAGTCGTATGAAAACCGAATGAACGTTGCATGAAAACCGAATGAAAGTCGCATGAAAATCGGAAGTCTTATGAAAATCGAATGAAAGTCGCATGAAAATCGAACGAAAATCGGAAGTCGTATGAAAACCGAATGAACGTTGCATGAAAACCGAATGAAAGTTGCATGAAAACCGAATGAAAGTCGCATGAAAACCGAATGAACGTTGCATGAAAACCGAATGAAAGTTGCATGAAAACCGAATGAAAGTCGCATGAAAATCTCATGAAAATCACATGAAAGTTGGAAGTCGTATGAAAATCGAATGAAAGTCGCATGAAAATCGCATGAAAACCGAATGAAAGTTGCATGAAAATCGGAAGTCTTATGAAAACCGAATGAAAGTCGCATGAAAATCACACGAAAGTCGGAAGTCGTATGAAAATTGAATGAAAGTCGCATGAAAACCGAATGAAAGTTGCATGAAAATCGGAAGTCGTATGAAAACCGAATGAAAGTCGCATGAAAACCGAATGAAAGTTGCATGAAAACCGAATGAAAGTCGCATGAAAATCTCATGAAAATCACATGAAAGTTGGAAGTCGTATGAAAATCGAATGAAAGTCGCATGAAAATCGCATGAAAACCGAATGAAAGTTGCATGAAAATCGGAAGTCTTATGAAAACCGAATGAAAGTCGCATGAAAATCACACGAAAGTCGGAAGTCGTATGAAAATTGAATGAAAGTCGCATGAAAACCGAATGAAAGTTGCATGAAAATCGGAAGTCGTATGAAAACCGAATGAAAGTCGCATGAAAACCGAATGAAAGTCGCATGAAAATCGCACGAAAATCGGAAGTCGCATGAAAACCGAATGAAAGTCGCATGAAAATCTCATGAAAATCACATAAAAGTTGGAAGTCGTATGAAAATCGAATGAAAGTCGCATGAAAACCGAATGAAAGTTGCATGAAAATCGGAAGTCGTATGAAAATCGAATAAAAGTTGCATGACAATAGAATGAAAGTCGCATGAAAACCGAATAAAAGTTGCATGACAATCGAATGAAAGTCGCATTTTAATCGGGATTGTATTTAGAATATGCGCCGCCCTAGTGGACAGAAAGAATCTGCCGCCCCGCCCACCTGCGACCCCCCCCCCCCCCCTCCGCACACCACGACGGCCTCTCCCAGCAGCAGAAAAACGCTAAACGCAGCAAAAAAGCGAGCATACGCGGTGCAGCGTTTAGCGCCTGGACATTTAGTCGAGTATTTCCCATCAACGTGGATAATCGCTAACCGCGCCGAGCCACATTTTTGGCCGAAACGTGCGACTTTTCTGCGTTCAGGAGAGGAATGTTTCGCTGCCCCTATACCCCGATGTGAATGATGGCGGCGCTGTGCGCTGCAGTGCGCCGCGCTACCGAGAGCCGATCCATTTTCTTGGAAGTCCTTTAAAATGATTGGGCGGCCCCAACACGCAGCGCACGGTAACGCACAACGGCGCGAACACCAGAAGGGGCGTGTCTATTCGCGCTCAAATCGCACGATCGTTCCCGGAGTTGTAAAGTTTCCCCTTTCCTGGTAAATTCTTGAAAATCTTCACCATTGTTTACCGTTGCCATGGCTGTAATAAAGAGCGTTCTACGCATTTGTGAATTAGGGAAGCGTGAAGAAAAGTGACGCATCGACCGCACGGCGGTCGCTGTAAAACCGATACTTCCCCCGGCGGTGTTCAGACTTCCCCTCTGTGAGCGCCGAGACCACATCATAAATAACTTCCCCCGAAAGACGAATCTACGTCCCGCGTGCGGGGAAACTCAGATAACCATCCCGGGAAGTTTCTATCGATGGGTTTGCCGCGGTGGGCGGAGCTCAGTACTAGACGAGGAGAAAAGTTAAAATCTCTGGGTGCCTCTGATTGTACAAACCCACATTATCGCCATTCACAGTGAATGAGCCCCCCAATGCACCGCGCTTAGAGTAGCGTCGTTCATAGTGAATGAGCCCCCCAATGCACCGCGCTTAGAGTAGCGCCATTTACAATGAATGAGCCCCCCAATACACCGCGCTTAGAGTAGCGTCATTCATAGTGAATGAGCCCCCCAATGCACCGCGCCTAGAGTAGCGTCATTCATAGTGAATGAGCCCCCCAATACACCGCGCTTAGAGTAGCATCAGTCACAGTGATTGAGCCCCCCAATACACCGCGCTTAGAGTAGCGCCATTCACAGTGAATGAGCCCCCCAATGCACCGCGCTTAGAGTAGCACCATTCAGTGAATGAGCCCCCCAATGCACCGCGCCTAAAGTGGTGAATGAGCCCCCCAATACACCGCGCTTAGAGTAGCGCCATTTACAATGAATGAGCCCCCCAATACACCGTGCTTAGAGTAGCGCCATTTACAATGAATGAGCCCCCCAATACACCGTGCTTAGAGTACCGTCGTTCACAGTGAATGAGCCCCCCAATGTACCGCACTTAGAGTAGCGTCAGTCCTAGTGAATGAGCCCCCCAATGCACCATGTTTGAGTAGCGTCATTCATAGAAAAGGAGCTCCCCAATACACTATATTGCGCACTGCGTTACGCCCGTGGATTATTGCGCACTGCATTTTGCCTGTGGATCATTGCGCACTGCGTTACACCCATGGATCATTGCGCACTGCGTTACGCCGCCTGCGCCCGTCCGCTGCAGTGACCCGCTCTAGTGTGCGCCTAGCACTGCGCAGAGCAACGGAATGAGCCCTCGGGACCGAAACACGCCTTCCCGCCGCTACATGTATGTAAAACGAACGCCGCCCTCCAACATGCTAAGGCTTCAACGCCTGCCAGTGCGCTAATGTGCGTCACGTGAAAAAAATTGCAGGTCTGGGGGGGGGGGGGTTGGACCTGCGTTGCCGGTCTTAACGCAACACATATTAACGCGCACGCATCGCCGCGGTGTGAATGAGCCCCGGATCTTGTCATCGCAGCGATGGCGAGAATACTCCTGTGGGCGGGGTCGGGGCTTATGACGCACACAGGAATTTGTTACAGCGGGGAAGGAGTCCTCAGGGCCACCTACCACCTCCAGACCTACCTAGTCTGCCTGTAATATATATCTTATATCTGGACAGCGATGATGTCACACATGCACATTATATACAGAGTGGGGGGGGGACCACCTACCTCCTCCATACCTACCTAGCCTGTCCTGCGGGACTGACACACAGGAAGCAGAAGCCCTCCACCTGGGGTCAGCCAGGGGCAGTATGGGAGGGCAGGAGGGAGATCACATGACCTGGGAAAGGCCTGCTGGATCTTAAAGGGGCAGAGAATTCCCTCCAGTCTCTACAGCGCCCCCGCCTGGTACCACCGTACTACAGCGCCCCCGCCTGGTACCACCGTACTACAGCGCCCCCGCCTGGTACCATCGTACTACAGCGCCCCCGCCTGGTACCACCGTACTACAGCGCCCCCGCCTGGTACCACCGTACTACAGCGCCCCCGTCTGGTACCATCGTACTACAGCGCCCCCGCCTGGTACCCCCGTACTACAGCGCCCCCGCCTGGTACCACCGTACTACAGCGCCCCCGTCTGGTACCATCGTACTACAGCGCCCCCGCCTGGTACCACCGTACTACAGCGCCCCCGTCTGGTACCACCGTACTACAGCGCCCCCGTCTGGTACCACCGTACTACAGCGCCCCCGTCTGGTACCATCGTACTACAGCGCCCCCGCCTGGTACCACCGTACTACAGCGCCCCCGCCCGGTACCACCGTACTATAGCGCCCCCGCCTGGTACCATCGTACTACAGCGCCCCCACCCGGTACCATCGTACTACAGCGCCCCCGTCTGGTACGACCATACTACAGTACAGCACCCCCACTTGGTTCCACGATACTACAGTACAGCACCCCCACCTTGTACCACCATACTACAGCGCCCCCCGCCTGGTACCATCATACTACAGCGCCCCCACCTGGTACCACCGTACTACAGCGCCCCCGCCCGTTACCACCATACTACAGCGCCCCCGCCCGGTACCACCATACTACAGCGCCCCCGCCTGGTACCACCGTACTACAGCACCCCCGCCCGGTACCACCATACTACAGCGCCCCCGCCTGGTACCACCGTACTACAGCGCCCCCGCCCGGTACCATCGTACTACAGCGCCCCCGCCCGGTACCATTGTACTACAGCGCCCCCCGCCTGGTACCACCATACTGCAGCGCCCCCGCCCGGTACCACCGCCCATACCTGGACCTCCATACTCTGGTACCACCATACTACAGTACAGCACCCCCACCTGGTACCACCATACTACAGCGCCCCCGGCTGGTACCACCGCCCATACCTGGACCTCCATACTCTGGTACCACCATACTACAGTACAGCACCCCCACCTGGTACCACCATACTACAGCGCCCCCGCCCGGTACCACCGCCCATACCTGGACCTCGATACTCTGGTACCACCATACTACAGCGCCCCCGCCTGGTACCACCATACTACAGTACAGCACCCCCACCTGGTACCACCATACTACAGCGCCCCCGCCTGGTACCACCGCCCATACCTGCACCTTCGGGCTGAACACTAAATGATATATACGGGGTGACGCATCCAGTCCATAGGAGCGGTCCTTGTGTCTCTGTTTCCCCCCCTTTATTATTTCCTTACCAGGCCAAGCTGTCCAGTAAAAGTGACAGTTGGGGGAGTTGGGGCAAACCAAGCAATGCTGACGGGGGAAGGGGGGGCTTACATGGTCATTGTTTTTTCAGGGAGGGTCCATTCAGACCTATGTGTGCAGAAGGGCAGTTGTCACGTGTCAGCGTGTTATTTATGTGTGTATTGCACATTAGGATGTGGAATGGATATCGCCCCATACATGACGGCAACACGCATGTTACATGTGATCTGTCCTTCTAGATCGACTATTCCATCTAACAAACCCCTCCCCCTCCATGGTGACAACCCCACCCCTCCATAGATACAGTGCAGGGCTGAGTGTAGTCCTGGATGCCGGGTGTCATTCTCAGTATCTGTCCTCGTTCTGCATGTATGGGACATGTCCAGGCAGAGCTCATTGTAACCCAATCCTGGACTCTATTTCTGGCCGCGGGAAGAGAACGTCTAGACACCCGGAAGTGTCCCCTCCGACCCCCCCCATGTATCGCCAGAGAAATATATCCTATATCTGGAGGGCGGTGATGTCACTCTGTATAATATATCTTATATCCGGAGAGCGGTGATGTCACTCTGTATAATATATCTTATATCCGGAGAGCGGTGATGTCACTCTGTATAATATATCTTATATCCGGAGAGCGGTGATGTCACTCCTGTATAATATATCTTATATCCGGAGAGCGGTGATGTCACTCTGTATAATATATCTTATATCCGGAGAGCGGTGATGTCACTCTGTATAATATATCTTATATCCGGAGAGCGGTGATGTCACTCTGTATAATATATCTTATATCCGGAGGGCGGTGATGTCACTCTGTATAATATATCTTATATCTGGAGGGCGGTGATGTCACTCTGTATAATATATCTTATATCTGGAGGGCGGTGATGTCACTCTGTATAATATATCTTATATCTGGAGGGCGGTGATGTCACTCTGTATAATATATCTTATATCTGGAGGGCGGTGATGTCACTCTATAATATATCTTATATCCGGAGGGCGGTGATGTCACTCTGTATAATATATCTTATATCTGGAGGGCGGTGATGTCACTCTATAATATATCTTATATCTGGAGGGCGGTGATGTCACTCTGTATAATATATCTTATATCTGGAGGGCGGTGATGTCACTCTGTATAATATATCTTATATCTGGAGGGCGGTGATGTCACTCTGTATAATATATCTTATATCCGGAGGGCGGTGATGTCACTCCTGTATAATATATCTTATATCTGGAGGGCGGTGATGTCACTCTGTATAATATATCTTATATCTGGAGGGCGGTGATGTCACTCTGTATAATATATCTTATATCTGGAGGGCGGTGATGTCACTCCTGTATAATATATCTTATATCTGGAGGGCGGTGATGTCACTCTGTATAATATATCTTATATCTGGAGGGCGGTGATGTCACTCTGTATAATATATCTTATATCCGGAGGGCGGTGATGTCACTCTGTATAATATATCTTATATCCGGAGGGCGGTGATGTCACTCTGTATAATATATCTTATATCTGGAGGGCGGTGATGTCACTCTGTATAATATATCTTATATCCGGAGGGCGGTGATGTCACTCTGTATAATATATCTTATATCTGGAGGGCGGTGATGTCACTCTGTATAATATATCTTATATCTGGAGGGCGGTGATGTCACTCCTGTATAATATATCTTATATCTGGAGAGCGGTGATGTCACTCTGTATAATATATCTTATATCTGGAGGGCGGTGATGTCACTCTGTATAATATATCTTATATCCGGAGGGCGGTGATGTCACTCTGTATAATATATCTTATATCTGGAGGGCGGTGATGTCACTCTGTATAATATATCTTATATCTGGAGGGCGGTGATGTCACTCCTGTATAATATATCTTATATCTGGAGGGCGGTGATGTCACTCTGTATAATATATCTTATATCTGGAGGGCGGTGATGTCACTCTGTATAATATATCTTATATCTGGAGGGCGGTGATGTCACTCCTGTATATGGTGTCATAGTAGTAGAACAGTATAATAATGGGTAATAGTTTTTACTAGAAGCAGATACGGCCACACCCAGCACTCAGTATACAAAGCTCTCCCTGTGTAGTTCGGTCTCCACCCCATTAAGCTCCACCTACTGAGCGGGATCCCCAGTGTAGAAAGTTGGTGACGAAGTGGAAACCTCAAGAATGTTACAAGTCCGGGAGAGAGAATGCAACTCGCTGCAACCCCTTCCCATCCCAAAATGTAGGATTATCTACGCTACCTGCAGATTATTCCATCACTGACTCCTCTAGAGATCTGCAGAACATCGCTCCCTCCCATCCCCCTCCTGACAGATCCATATTGAGATATTCTGCAGATTATTCGTCCACTGACCCCCCCAGAGATCTGCAGAACATCGCTCCCTCCCCTCCCCCTCCTGACAGATCATTATTGATATATTCTGCAGATTATCCCATCACTGACCCCTCTAGAGATCTGCAGAACATCGCTCCCTCCCATCCCCCTCCTGACAGATCCATATTGAGATATTCTGCAGATTATTCGTCCACTGACCCCCCCAGAGATCTGCAGAACATCGCTCCGTCCCATCCCCCTCCTGACAGATCATTATTGATATATTCTGCAGATTATCCCATCACTGACCCCTCTAGAGATCTGCAGAACATCGCTCCCTCCCCTCCCCCTCCTGACAGATCCATATTGAGATATTCTGCAGATTATTCGTCCACTGACCCCCCCAGAGATCTGCAGAACATCGCTCCCTCCCCTCCCCCTCCTGGCAGATCCATATTGAGATATTGTGCTGTAGTTTAGCCCCCGGTTGGTGCCCTGCACTCGCCATGTGTGGATCGGGGTGGTGGGCAGTGACGCCGGGTGTGTCCACGAAGGGGTTAACAATCAGTGTGATGGTTACATTGTGACTCATACAAACCACAGGCAGCTATAACCAAATTTAAATCATAACCCCCCCTCCTCCCCCCCACCTAGGAAAGAGAAGAGGGAGGGGGGGGAGGGGCTCCCATTAATGAATAATTTCATGTTATTGCAGATCTTTGGCGAATATTTGGAGACTTTTTATATCAGAGAAACGACAAACTCCGCCCACCACGTCTGTCCTCCAATCAAAGATCGCCAAAACGTTCCGTATAATCGCCACACCCATGGATTGAAGTAGAACTCCGATGGTCCAATAGGACGTTATTTCCAGAGAGGAGAATCGATGAAGTAACTGCAACCATTGGATTATGTCTTTTCTAATGCAAGCCCCGCCCCCTGTCCCGCCCCCAGTATAAAAGGCCCCACCCTCAGGGGCATGGTCGAGGGGGGCGGGTAGAAGAGGCGCTTCAGCAGGAGGGGGCGCTACAACGGCAGAAGCTGCAGCCTAGTCTGCCCCAGGGGCGGACTGACCATTGGGGAACTCAGGCACTGCCCGAGGGCCCGGGGTCAGTAGGGGGGCCCCATGAAATGCCCCTGGCACCTTTTTTATGGTGTGCTTTGAGTGTGGGCAAGGACACAGGGGCCCCATGACCCTCTATTGCCCCCCATGAGTTGTCAGTCCGCCCCTGCTCTGCCCGATACCCCGCCGCTATTCACAGTACGTCTCTCCCAATAGACTGGCTTTTTTTTTTTCCTGGGTTCAGGGACTCTGATAGGATACAGAGAAGGGGGCGTGGCCACAAAAGCTCCTCCTATTTGAAATTCTGACATGCGACTGTTATGCCGGCCATACGCGGTCGAAATTCAACCAATTTTTCGTCCGAAAGTCGGATCTTAGAATAATCGGCCAATTTTCTCTCTGTTAGTGGAGTCAATGGCACCGGCCGATTTTCGTGGTCCCTCCCCTTTTCGGTGATCGGGCATGTTGGAAAATTCGGTCGCTTTTCACGAATTTTCCAACATGCCCGATCACCGAAAACGGGAGGAACCACGAAAATCTCCCGATGCCATTGACGATTTTTCGTCCGAAAATCGCAAACGTCGTTCGACGTCTATTTTAACATGCGCCAAAATGTGCGTCCGCTTGCCAGGAACAGCGAATAGCGATGTGCGTTTTTCAATTCGTGAACGCGCGTTTTTGCGTGTTTTTTTTTTTTGTGAGCGTTTTCAGGCCAAACTGCCCATTTATTTGATGAAAGTCGCTCGTGTACCCTTTTGGGGCGTTGGCCTCGGCACTATTTTAACATGCGCCGAAATGTGCGTCCGCTTGCCGGGAACAGCGAATAGCGATGTGCGTTTTTCGATTGCGATTCGTGAACGCGAGTTTTTGCGAGCTTTTTTTTGTGCGCGTTTTCAGGCCACCCTGCCCATTTATTTGATGAAAGTCGCTCGTGTACCCTTTTGGGCGTCGGCCTTGGCACGTTTGTCACCTATTTTAACATGCGCTGAAATGTGCGTCCGCTTGCCAAGAACAGCGAATAGCGATCTGCGTTTTTCGATTCGTGAACGTGCGTTTTTGCGTGCTTTTTTTTGTGTGCATTTTCAGGCCTCCCTGCCCATTTATTTGATGAAAGTCGCCTTTTGGGGCGTCGGCCTCGGCACGTTTGGCGCCTATTTTAAAATGCGCCAAAATGTGCGTCCGCTTGCTGGGAACAGAGAATAGCGATGTACGTTTTTCGATTCGTGAACGCGCATTTTTGCGTGCTTTTTTTTTTTGTGTGCGTTTTCAGGCCAGCCTGCCCATTTATTTGATGAAAGTCGCTCGTGTACCCTTTTGGGCGTCGGCCTTGGCACGCTTGTCACCTATTTTAACATGCGCTGAAATGTGCGTCCGCTTGCCAAGAAGAGCGAATAGCGATCTGCGTTTTTCGATTCGTGAACGTGCGTTTTTGCGTGCTTTTTTTTGTGTGCATTTTCAGGCCACCCTGCCCATTTATTTGATGAAAGTCGCCTTTTGGGGCGTCGGCCTCGGCACGTTTGGCGCCTATTTTAAAATGCGCCAAAATGTGCATCCTCTTGCCGGGAACAGAGAATAGCGATGTGCGTTTTTCGATTCGTGAACGCGCATTTTAAAATGCGCTGAAATGTGCATCCGCTTGCCAAGAAGAGCGAATAGCGATGTGCGTTTTTCAATTTCAGTTCGTGAACACGCGTTTTTGCGTGCTTTTTTTGCGCGTTTTCAGGCCACCCTGCCCATTTATTTGATGAAAGTCGCTCGTGTACCCTTTTGGGTGTCGGCCTTGCCACTATTTTAAAATGCGCCAAAATGTGCGTCCGCTTGCTGGGAACAGAGAATAGCGATGTACGTTTTTCGATTCGTGAACGCGCATTTTTGCGTGCTTTTTTTTTTTGTGTGCGGTTTCAGGCCAGCCTGCCCATTTATTTGATGAAAGTCGCCTTTTGGGGCGTCGGCCTCGGCACGTTTGGCGCCTATTTTAAAATGCGCCAAAATGTGCGTCCGCTTGCTGGGAACAGAGAATAGCGATGTACGTTTTTCGATTCGTGAACGCGCATTTTTGCTTGCTTTTTTTTTTGTGTGCGTTTTCAGGCCAGCCTGCCCATTTATTTGATGAAAGTCGCTCGTGTACCCTTTTGGGCGTCGGCCTTGGCACGCTTGTCACCTATTTTAACATGCGCTGAAATGTGCGTCCGCTTGCCAAGAAGAGCGAATAGCGATCTGCGTTTTTCGATTCGTGAACGTGCGTTTTTGCGTGCTTTTTTTTGTGTGCATTTTCAGGCCACCCTGCCCATTTATTTGATGAAAGTCGCCTTTTGGGGCGTCGGCCTCGGCACGTTTGGCGCCTATTTTAAAATGCGCCAAAATGTGCATCCTCTTGCCGGGAACAGAGAATAGCGATGTGCGTTTTTCGATTCGTGAACGCGCATTTTAAAATGCGCTGAAATGTGCATCTGTTTGCCAAGAAGAGCGAATAGCGATGTGCGTTTTTCAATTTCAGTTCGTGAACACGCGTTTTTGCGTGCTTTTTTTGCGCGTTTTCAGGCCACCCTGCCCATTTATTTGATGAAAGTCGCTCGTGTACCCTTTTGGGTGTCGGCCTTGCCACTATTTTAAAATGCGCCAAAATGTGCGTCCGCTTGCCGCATTTGGGATGCTGGGAACAGCGATGTGCGTTTTTTTGAACGCGTGCAAAAAAAACGCGTCTGTCAGGCGTGAATGCGTCCTACAGGACCTAGTTTTGCGCTTTTTAGCGCGTTCTGATTCTGCGTCCGTAAAATACGATGGCGTGAACGGCCCGTATGGACAGGAAAAAGAAAATTGAAAGAACAAACGAGCGAAACGCGCGTTGTACGGAAATACTTGTTAGTTTTAATAAGTCGTCCCGTTCGGCGCCAAACTTTTTACGATTTAGGGAACATTAGCCCCGCCCCCTTTGTGGCGATTCCCCCCCACCCCCCCCTACTCTTCCCTTTTTCTTCTCTTTTAAACCCAAATCTGTAAACGTTTTTCGCGGCCTCATTTTCCACGCCGCCTGCCAAGTCACCAGAAGAAAAAAAAAAAATAATCTGCCGCAGGAGGGGAGAGAGGGCCATGTCTACCAAGCGGCGCTCTGCGGGCGCGAGGAGTCACATGACCGGCGTAGTCAGGATCTGGCGGTGGTATTGGTTATCCAGATCCAGCGTTTGGTAGAGGAGGTGGGGGAGGGGGCTGAGGCTGGAGGCCCGGTTGGGCTGAGGCTGGAGGCCCGGCGGGGCAAGCAGTTCTTCAAGGGAAAAATTGACTTCATCAGCCTCCCAGAGGGCCCGTCTGTGGCCCCTGGGCGGTCTCGTGCGTTTCCCGGTGTTTATTTTTGCCGGGTTTCCTTAGTGACGGCGGAGGGGCAGGGAAGCCCGGAGATATTTTGGGAGTGCGGTCACAGACAGGGCTTCCCTTGTAGGAGAAACGTCCGGAATCACACAGACATCTGCTGGGGCCACACAACGTGTGCTGATTGTCAGGGCACGTGTGTACTGCTTCTTCTAGGGGCCCACGTCTCGTGTATTGCTTCTTCTAGGGGCCCACGCCTCGTGTATTGCTTCTTCTAGGGGCCCACGTCTTGTGTACTGCTTCTTCTAGGGGCCCACGTCTCGTGTATTGCTTCTTCTAGGGGCCCACGTCTTGTGTACTGCTTCTTCTAGGGGCCCACGTCTCGTGTATTGCTTCTTCTATGGGCCCACGTCTCGTGTACTGCTTCTTCTAGGGGCCCACGTCTCGTGTATTGCTTCTTCTAGGGGCCCACGTCTCGTGTATTGCTTCTTCTATGGGCCCACGTCTCGTGTACTGCTTCTTCTAGGGGCCCACGTCTCGTGTATTGCTTCTTCTAGGGGCCCACGTCTCGTGTATTGCTTCTTCTAGGGGCCCACGTCTCGTGTATTGCTTCTTCTAGGGGCCCACGTCTCGTGTATTGCTTCTTCTAGGGGCCCACGTCTCGTGTATTGCTTCTTCTAGGGGCCCACGTCTCGTGTATTGCTTCTTCTAGGGGCCCACGTCTCGTGTATTGCTTCTTCTAGGGGCCCACGTCTTGTGTACTGCTTCTTCTAGGGGCCCACGTCTCGTGTATTGCTTCTTCTAGGGGCCCACGTCTCGTGTATTGCTTCTTCTAGGGGCCCACGTCTCGTGTATTGCTTCTTCTAGGGGCCCACGTCTTGTGTACTGCTTCTTCTAGGAGCCCACGTCTCGTGTATTGCTTCTTCTAGGGGCCCACGTCTCGTGTATTGCTTCTTCTAGGGGCCCACGTCTCGTGTATTGCTTCTTCTAGGGGCCCACGTCTCGTGTATTGCTTCTTCTAGGGGCCCACGTCTCGTGTACTGCTTCTTCTAGGGGCCCACATCTCGTGTATTGCTTCTTCTAGGGGCCAATGTCTCGTGTACTTCTGCTAGGGGCCCACATCTTGTGTATTGCTTTTTCTGGGGCCCACACCTCTTGTATTGCTTCTTCTGGGGCCCACATCTTGTGTATTGCTTCTTCTAGGGGCCCATGTCTCGTAAATTGCTTCTTCTAGTGGTCCATGGCTCATGTATTGCTTCTTTAGGGGCCTACATCTTGTGTATTGCTTCTTCTAGGGGCCCACATCTTGTGTATTGCTTCTTCTAGGGGCCCACATCTTGTGTATTGCTTCTTCTAGGGGCCCACGTCTTCTGTACTGCTTCTTCTAGGGGCCCACGTCTTGTGTATTGCTTCTTCTAGGAGCCCACGTCTTGTGTACTGCTTCTTCTGGGGCCCACGCCTCTTGTATTACTTCTTCTAGGGGCCCATGTCTCATGTTATGCTTCTTCTAGGAGCCTACGTCTTGTGTATTGCTTCTTCTAGGGGCCCACATCTTGTGTATTGCTTCTTCTAGGGGCCCACGTCTTCTGTACTGCTTCTTCTAGGGGCCCACATCTTGTGTATTGCTTCCAGGGGCCCACGTCTTGTGTATTGCTTCTTCTAGGGTCCCACATCTCATAAATTGGTTCTTGTAGGAGCCCATGTCTCATGTATTGCTTCTTCTAGTGGTCCAGGTCTCATATATTGCTTTTTCTGGGGGCCCATCATCTTGTGTATTGCTTCTTCTAGGCAGCCCACACCTCTAATATTGCTTCTTCTAGGGGCCCACACCTTGTGTATTGCTTCTTCTAGGGGCCCACGTCTAGTAAATTGCTTCTTCTAGGAGTCCATGTGTTGTGTATTGCTTCTTCTGGGGCTCACATCTTGTGTATTGTTCTGGGGACCACGTCTTATATATTGCTTCTTCTAGGGGCCCACATCTTGTGTATTGCTGCTTCTAGGGGCCCACATTTTGTCTATTGTTTCTTCCATTGCCCACGTCTCGTAAATTGCTTCCTCTAGGAGCCCATATCTCATGTATTGCTTCTTCTATGGGCCAATGTCTCATGTAGTTCTTCTAGGGCCCACATCTTGTGTATTACTTCTTCTAGGGGCCAATGTCTCATGTAGTTCTTCTAGGGGCACACATCTTGTGTATTACTTCTTCTAGGGGCCAATGTCTCGTGTATTGTTTCTTCTAGGGGCCAACGTCTCATGTAGTTCTTCTAGGGGCCCACATCTTGTGTATTTTTTCTTCTAGGGGCCCACGTCTCGTGTATTGCTTCTTCTAGGGGCCCACGTCTCATGTATTGCTTCTTCTATGGGCCCACGTCTCGTGTATTGCTTCTTCTAGGGGCCCACGTCTCGTGTATTGCTTCTTCTATGGGCCCACGTCTCGTGTATTGCTTCTTCTAGGGGCCCACGTCTCGTGTATTGCTTCTTCTAGGGGCCCACGTCTCGTGTATTGCTTCTTCTAGGGGCCCACGTCTCGTGTATTGCTTCTTCTAGGGGCCCACGTCTCGTGTATTGCTTCTTCTAGGGGCCCACGTCTCGTGTATTGCTTCTTCTAGGGGCCCACGTCTCGTGTACTGCTTCTTCTAGGGGCCCACGTCTCGTGTATTGCTTCTTCTAGGGGCCCACGTCTCGTGTATTGCTTCTTCTAGGGGCCCACGTCTCGTGTATTGCTTCTTCTAGGGGCCCACGTCTCGTGTACTGCTTCTTCTAGGGGCCCACATCTCGTGTATTGCTTCTTCTAGGGGCCCACGTCTCGTGTATTGCTTCTTCTAGGGGCCCACGTCTCGTGTATTGCTTCTTCTAGGGGCCCACGTCTCGTGTATTGCTTCTTCTAGGGGCCCACGTCTCGTGTACTGCTTCTTCTAGGGGCCCACATCTCGTGTATTGCTTCTTCTAGGGGCCAATGTCTCGTGTACTTCTGCTAGGGGCCCACATCTTGTGTATTGCTTTTTCTGGGGCCCACACCTCTTGTATTGCTTCTTCTGGGGCCCACATCTTGTGTATTGCTTCTTCTAGGGGCCCATGTCTCGTAAATTGCTTCTTCTAGTGGTCCATGGCTCATGTATTGCTTCTTTAGGGGCCTACATCTTGTGTATTGCTTCTTCTAGGGGCCCACATCTTGTGTATTGCTTCTTCTAGGGGCCCACATCTTGTGTATTGCTTCTTCTAGGGGCCCACGTCTTCTGTACTGCTTCTTCTAGGGACCCACGTCTTGTGTATTGCTTCTTCTAGGAGCCCACGTCTCGTGTATTGCTTCTTCTAGGGGCCCACGTCTCGTGTACTGCTTCTTCTAGGGGCCCACATCTCGTGTATTGCTTCTTCTAGGGGCCAATGTCTCGTGTACTTCTGCTAGGGGCCCACATCTTGTGTATTGCTTTTTCTGGGGCCCACACCTCTTGTATTGCTTCTTCTGGGGCCCACATCTTGTGTATTGCTTCTTCTAGGGGCCCATGTCTCGTAAATTGCTTCTTCTAGTGGTCCATGGCTCATGTATTGCTTCTTTAGGGGCCTACATCTTGTGTATTGCTTCTTCTAGGGGCCCACATCTTGTGTATTGCTTCTTCTAGGGGCCCACATCTTGTGTATTGCTTCTTCTAGGGGCCCACGTCTTCTGTACTGCTTCTTCTAGGGTCCCACGTCTTGCGTATTGCTTCTTCTAGGAGCCCACGTCTTGTGTACTGCTTCTTCTGGGGCCCACGCCTCTTGTATTACTTCTTCTAGGGGCCCATGTCTCATGTTATGCTTCTTCTAGGAGCCTACGTCTTGTGTATTGCTTCTTCTAGGGGCCCACATCTTGTGTATTGCTTCTTCTAGGGGCCCACGTCTTCTGTACTGCTTCTTCTAGGGGCCCACATCTTGTGTATTGCTTCCAGGGGCCCACGTCTTGTGTATTGCTTCTTCTAGGGTTCCACATCTCATAAATTGGTTCTTGTAGGAGCCCATGTCTCATGTATTGCTTCTTCTAGTGGTCCAGGTCTCATATATTGCTTTTTCTGGGGGCCCATCATCTTGTGTATTGCTTCTTCTAGGCAGCCCACACCTCTAATATTGCTTCTTCTAGGGGCCCACACCTTGTGTATTGCTTCTTCTAGGGGCCCACGTCTAGTAAATTGCTTCTTCTAGGAGTCCATGTGTTGTGTATTGCTTCTTCTGGGGCTCACATCTTGTGTATTGTTCTGGGGACCACGTCTTATATATTGCTTCTTCTAGGGGCCCACATCTTGTGTATTGCTGCTTCTAGGGGCCCACATTTTGTCTATTGTTTCTTCCATTGCCCACGTCTCGTAAATTGCTTCCTCTAGGAGCCCATATCTCATGTATTGCTTCTTCTATGGGCCAATGTCTCATGTAGTTCTTCTAGGGCCCACATCTTGTGTATTACTTCTTCTAGGGGCCAATGTCTCATGTAGTTCTTCTAGGGGCACACATCTTGTGTATTACTTCTTCTAGGGGCCAATGTCTCGTGTATTGTTTCTTCTAGGGGCCAACGTCTCATGTAGTTCTTCTAGGGGCCCACATCTTGTGTATTACTTCTTCTAGGGGCCAACGTCTCATATACTTCTCTTAGGAGCCCACGTCTCATGCATTGCTTCTTCTAGGGGCCAATGTCTTACGTAGTTCTTCTAGGGGCCCACATCTTGTGTATTTTTTCTTCTAGGGGCCAACGTCTCATATACTTCTCTTCAGAGCCCACGTGTCATGTATTGTTTCTTCTAGTGGCCAACATCTCGTGTGTTGCTTCTTCTTAGGGTCCACATGTCATGCATTGCTTCCTCTAGGGGCCCGCATTTTTTGCATTGCTTCCACGTCTTGTGTATTGCTCCTTGTAGGAGCCCAGATCTCGTGTATTGTTTCTTCTAGGGGCCAGCGTCTCATGTACTTCTTCTAGGAGCCCACGTCTCGTGTATTGCTTCTTCTTGGGGTCCACATGTCATGCATTGCTTCCTCTAGGGGCCCGCATTTTTTGCATTGCTTCCACGTCTTGTGTATTGCTCCTTGTAGGAGCCCAGATCTCGTGTATTGTTTCTTCTAGGAGCCCACGTCTCGTGTATTGCTTCTTCTTGGGGTCCACATGTCATGCATTGCTTCCTCTAGGGGCCCGCATTTTTTGCATTGCTTCCACGTCTCTCGTGTATTGCTTCTTCTATAGCACATGTCGACATTCAGTACGAAGGGCATTGCAACCCACGACAACGCACACTTGCATCACACGCACGTTGACCTGCGTTTGCTACATTTATCAGATTTCAGCAGTAAATGCATTCTGGAGAAAGATGCTTGGGTGCAAATCCAGGATAATGCCATGAGCAATCAGCGCAATAAAATTGGCGCCTTTTTTTCGCAACGCCAGCGACATTTCACATCCACATTTTACTCCCGAAATCTGACCACCTAGAGCAGCGGATCTCAACCTGGGGGTCGCGACCCCTTTGGGGGTCGAACGACCATTTCCCAGGGGTCGCCTAAGACCATCGGAAAACACATATTTCCGATGGTCTTAGGAACCGAGACACCGCTGCAGTCTCCGGCGATGTGTGGGCGGGATGATACGCTGCTCCTGTCACCTGGCCACACCTCCGGGATCACTCAGCAGCTCCGCCTCCTCGCCGCTGATTGGCCACCGGAACTGTAGCTCAGGAGAGGCACACAGGCGGCCAATCACCGGCAAGGAGGTGGAGCTTGGAGAGGAGGAGCCGAGCGGCAGCGCGCGTACATCAAAGAAGACCGAGGGAGCTGCCGGAGCGAGTGAAGAGGAGAGCGGCCAGAGAAGGAAGACAGCTGACAGGTAAGTGAGAGAGCGAGCCCAGGCTGGAGCAGGGGTCAGCAAGGTAAGTATCATTGGTGTCAGTGGGAGGGATAGTGCCCCATCATTTGTGTCACTAATACCAACGATGGGGCACTATTCCTCCCCCCACTGACACCAACGATGGGGCACTATTCCTCCCCCCACTGACACCAACGATGGGGCACTATTCCTCCCCCCACTGACACCAACGATGGGGCACTATTCCTCCCCCAACTGACACCAACGATGGGGCACTATTCCTCCCCCCACTGACACCAGTGATGGGGCACTATTCCTCCCACTGACACCAATGATGTGGCACTATTCCTCCCACTGACACCAGTGATGGAGCACTACTCCCCCCACTGACACCAATGATGGGGCACTACTCCCCCCACTGACACCAATGATGGGGCACTACTCCTCCCACTGACACCAATGATGGGGCACTATTCCTCCCACTGACACCAATGATGGGGCACTATTCCTCCCACTGACACCAACGATGGGGCACTATTCCTCCCACTGACACCAACGATGGGGCACTATTCCTCCCACTGACACCAATGATGGGGCACTATTCCTCCCACTGACACCAATGATGGGACACTATTCCTCCCACTGACACCAATGATGGGGCACTATTCCTCCCACTGACACCAATGATGGGGCACTATTCCTCCCACTGACACCAATGATGGGGCACTATTCCTCCCACTGACACCAATGATGGGGCACTATTCCTCCCACTGATACCAATGATGGGGCACTACTCCTTCCACTGACACCAATGACATGGCACTACTCCTCCCACTGCAAAATTACAGTTATGAAGTAGCAATGAAAATAATTTTATGGTTGGGGGTCACCACAACATGAGGAACTGTATTAAGGGGTCGCGGCATTAGAAAGGTTGAGAACCACTGACCTAGAGGATGGCCGCGGCAGCCAGGAAGCTGGCATTTTCTCTATGCAGAACCTCTAGCCCGGCGCGGCGCGGCCCTCTTGGCAATATTCTGATCCGTTCAGCTGCTGCGCGGCGCTTGCAGATCAAACTTTTGTTACTGTATTCTGCGAAAACACGGCGATTGTTGTGGCGTCTCCACGCTGACGATGTATACAAACCGCGCCGATGGAGCGACAACGTTGTGCAAACTTCCTGTCCGATCCTTGGCTCGGCTCCAGCTGCCAGTGAGGCGGCTCCATTCCTCGAATTTAACGCCTTCCTCTCATTCAAACGTAAACGCAACAGCTGAGCGGTGTAATAAAAAGCGTAGCCGATTATGGTGACACGCGTGTTTCACGCCCCGCGTGCGCGCTGAAGTGATAAATGGTGGCGTGTGCAGGGATGAGAAGACACAACAAGGTGATATCTGAGGCTTGCTTCGCACCTAACGTCACCATGGCACGCGTTCCCGCGCGCCGCGCGTAGGGCAGCCCATTCACTTCAATGGGCTGACCTACATGAACGAAACTGAGTCCAGGGACTGATGTGAGGCGGGATTAGATTGCTAGCTCCTGAGTCCAGGGACTGATGTGAGGTCGGGATTAGATTGCTAGCTCCTGAGTCCAGGGACTGATGTGAGGTCGGGATTAGATTGCTAGCTCCTGAGTCCAGGGACTAATGTGAGGTCGGATTAGATTGTCAGCTCCTGAGTCCAGGGACTGATGTGAGGCGGGATTAGATTGCTAGCTCCTGAGTCCAGGGACAGATGTGAGGCGGGATTAGATTGCTAGCTCCTGAGTCCAGGGACTGATATGAGGCAGGGATTAGATTGCAAGCTCCCGAGTCCAGGGACAGATGTGAGGTAGGGACCATAGATTGTCAGCTCCTGAGTCCAGGGACTGATGTGAGGTCAGGATTAGATTGCTAGCTCCTGAGTCCAGGGACTGGTGTGAGGTTGGGATTAGATTGTCAGCTCCTGAGTCCAGGGACTGATGTGAGGTTGGGATTAGATTGCTAGCTCCTGAGTCCAGGGACCGATACAATATCTGACGACAATTCGTCTCCCAAGTCGAGTTTAATGATTAAATCTTTATTTGTCCCGTCGCTATCACGGCTTCCTGCTCCCTCCCGTCTCCATGGATACCGCACCCAGCAACGCCACAACACTGCCCGGACCCGTCTCCGCCCACCCGCGGGCGTCGCTCCAGCCGCACACTCACACTTTCCCTGAGCGGCGCGCACACCTCGCCGCGCGTTTCCGCTTCTCCCAGCGATCTGGGCAGCGGGATGATTCAGACGATTTTTTTTCTTTTTCTCTCTTTGCGGTGAGTCATCGGCAAATGCACAGCAGATGTTGTGTTACACGGCAACCGGCGGAGGGAGTCGGGGGGGGGGGTCATTTACCGTCAGAGCCCACCCCCCTCCCACCCCCGACAACCGGCGGGGAAATGTCACTTCGGGAGGAATTTTCCTTTTACGTTGTCACCCAGGAATTTCATGTCACAATAGAAGGCAACAATGTTACCTTTGTGATTGTGAACCGAATCCCACCAACCAGAACGCTCCTTCTGCTTTAACCCTCCGGGGGCGGGGTCATGACACCCGGCACTCACAGGTTGTCACCGGTCTAATGGCAACGCTGAGGACAACTACAGGAATTGCAGCCGGAGCTGCTTTTGTTCTTTACCAAAACCTCCCGGGGCGCCATTTCCCGAAAAAAAAAATATTGGAAGTCCCATTCAGTTTTCAACTCCAACCTCCGCAACATCTCCGACCTCCGCAACACCTCCGACCTCCGCAACACCTCTGACCTCCGCAACACCTCCGACCTCCGCAACACCTCCGACCTCCGCAACATCTCCAACCTCCGCAACACCTCTGACCTCCGCAACACCTCCAACCTCCGCAACATCTCCGACCTCCGCAACATCTCCGACCTCCGCAACACCTCCAACCTCCGCAACATCTCCGACCTCCGCAACATCTCCGACCTCCGCAACACCTCCGACCTCCGCAACATCTCCAACCTTCGCAACATCTCCAACCTCCACAACATCTCCAACCTCCACAACATCTCCAACCTTCGCAACATCTCCAACCTCCGCAACACCTCCAACCTCCGCAACATCTCCAACCTCCGCAACACCTGCAACCTCCACAACATCTCCAAGATCGCCCATTCCTAACCCCGGAAACCACTAAGCAACTCATTCACTCTCTTGTTATATCTCGCCTCGACTATTGTAACTTCCTCCTCATTGGCTGACCTCATCGCAGGCTATCCCCTCTTCAGTCTATCATGAATGCTGCTGCCAGACTCATCCACCTTACTAACCGTTCAGTGTCCTCCACCCCTCTCTGCCAATCCCTCCACTGGCCTCCACTCAGTGTCCTCCACCCCTCTCTGCCAATCCCTCCACTGGCCTCCACTCAGTGTCCTCCACCCCCCTCTGCCAATCCCTCCACTGGCCTCCACTCAGTGTCCTCCACCCCCCTCTGCCAATCCCTCCACTGGCCTCCACTCAGTGTCCTCCACCCCCCTCTGCCAATCCCTCCACTGGCCTCCACTCAGTGTCCTCCACCCCCCTCTGCCAATCCCTCCACTGGCCTCCACTCAGTGTCCTCCAACCCCCTCTGCCAATCCCTCCACTGACCTCCACTCAGTGTCCTCCACCCCCCTCTGCCAATCCCTCCACTGGCCTCCACTCAGTGTCCTCCACCCCCCTCTGCCAATCCCTCCACTGGCCTCCACTCAGTGTCCTCCACCCCCCTCTGCCAATCCCTCCACTGGCCTCCACTCAGTGTCCTCCACCCCTCTCTGCCAATCCCTCCTCTGGCTCCCAGTTGCCCAACGAATAAAATTCAGAACTCTAACAATGACATATAAAGCCATTTATAACTCCGCCCCCAATTACATCACCGATCTTGTCTCTAAATATCACCCAAACCGTCCTCTCCGCTCCTCGCACGACCTCCTGCTCTCCAGCTCCCTTCTCTCCTCCTCCCATGCTCATCTCCAGGACTTCTCCAGGGCGTCACCCATCCTCTGGAACTCCCTACCCCAATCTATCAGATTATCACCTACTCTACTTGCCTCTCGGCGATCACTGAAAACCTCTCCCTTCAGGGAAGCCTATCCAGCCCTCAGCTAATTCTGGAATCCTCTACTCTTCCAACCAGTCCATCCCCCACAGTGACTACCTACTGTACCACTAGCCCCTCCCTCCTAGATTGTAAGCTCCCGGGATCAGGGCCCTCCTATCCCTCTTGTATTGAACTGTATTGTTGCTGTATTGTCTCCCGTTATATTGTAAAGTGCTGAGCAAACTGTTGGCGCCATAAATCCTGTATAATAATAATAATAATAATAATAAAAAAAAAACAAACAAAAAAAACAACAAAAAAACCCCATAAAACATCAGCACAGAATCGGCTTCAACCCTTCCGCTGCCGGAGACGTTTTTGCATTTTTCTGGCGCTCGTGTTTTTTAAAAAAATCATTTTAGGCCAGAAGATCGGATGAAGCCCCCAACAGGAGATATTTTCGGACAGCGGGGACCCCGGAGAACACATCGGTGGTCCCTCCAGGATTTTATGTGACCCGATATCGGGGCGACGGTCCAGGAAAGGCGAAATTTCAGTGAAAAATCCACCAAAGTTCATTTTAGGGCGAAAGTGACCCAATAAAGTGACCCACTTTGTTTGGTCAAATATAAAAGAAGAGGTTGCACCGGGTGAACAGATATGACTCCATCGCATCGGAGTCCCCCCTTCAAATCAGAGGCCCTCATAACACCAGAGTTCCCCCTTTTTCTCAGAGGTCCCCCATAACACCAGAGTTGACCCTTCACATCAGAGGTTCTCCCATCATGTCAGACGTCCCACCATCACATCACAGGCCCCCTTCATATCAGTGGTCCCCCATCACACCAGAGTGCCCCCTTCCCCTCAAAGGTCCCCAATCTCACCAGAGTCCCCCCCCCTTCAAATCAGAGGCCCCCTTTACATCAGAGGTTCTCCCATCATGTCAGATGTACCACCATCACATCATAGGCCCCCTTCATATCAGTGGTCTCCCATCACACCAGAGTCCCCCTTCCTCTCAGAGTACCCCATCTCACCAGAGGTCCCCCCTTCAAATCAGAGGCCCCCTTTACAGCAAATGTCCTGCCATCATGTCAGATGCCCCCCCCATTACATCAGAGTCCCCCAATCACATCAGAGGTTCTCCCATCACGTCAGAACCCTCTCCCATCACACCAGAGTCCCCACTTTACATCAGAGATCCAGCCATCATGTCAGACATCTCCCCATGACATCAGAGCCCCCTTCACATCAGAGTCCCTCCCCCCATCACATCAGAGTCCCTCCATCACAGCAAAGGTTCCCCATCACATCAACCCCCCCCCCCCCATCTAACCAGAGGTCCCCCAATCACACAGCCCTCCCCCCTCACAGTGCCTTTGTTTGTTATGGTGCTGGCGGCTGTCATTAGAGTGTAAGCTCCTCTGGTACAGAGACTGATGGGACTGGGGGGAGGGGACATTAGAGCGTAAGCTCCTCTGGTACAGAGACTGATGTGACTGTGGGGGAGGGGACATTAGAGTGTAAGCTCCTCTGGTACAGAGACTGATGGGACTGGGGGGGAGGGGACATTAGAGTGTAAGCTCCTCTGGTACAGAGACTGATGTGACTGTGGGGGGAGGGGACATTAGAGTGTAAGCTCCTCTGGTACAGAGACTGATGGGACTGGGGGGGAGGGGACATTAGAGTGTAAGCTCCTCTGGTACAGAGACTGATGTGACTGTGGGGGGAGGGGACATTAGAGTGTAAGCTCCTCTGGTACAGAGACTGATGGGACTGTGGGGGAGGGGACATTAGAGCGTAAGCTCCTCTGGTACAGAGACTGATGTGACTGTGGGGGAGGGGACATTAGAGTGTAAGCTCCTCTGGTACAGAGACTGATGTGACTGTGGGGGAGGGGACATTAGAGTGTCAGCTCCTCTGGTACAGAGACTGATGTGACTGTGGGGGAGGGGACATTAGAGTGTAAGCTCCTGTAAGGAGGATCCTGCGAGGTTTGGCTGCTTTCCATCAGAAAAGATTGTACACTGATCAGAGGTTGGAGCGGCCTGATACTGTGGCCCCTGTAGATGGACGGTCTCTTTAATTCGGAGCCAACTAACATCTCACTATAATCCCCAGCCAGCTGCAGCCAGGAGACAGGTGCAGTGCTGCCCTCTGCTGTCCGAATTGTAGAACACGTGCGCATTCAGCATATTCCAGGAATAAAAGGGTTCATTTAAATAGGCCGGAGCTATTCTAAACTAAGACAACAATTACATATGATTTGTAACCAGCAGCAGGAAGCAAATAAAATGTATTTTTATTATTAATAACAGTATTTGGAAATGTCCTCAAAAACTGATGTCACTCCTGTATAATATACACTATATTCCCCCAATTATTGGGCGTCGGCCTTCCCACACACATGACCTTTAATGGCCCCCCAGCCTTAGTCCGTAGGGTTCAATATTGAGTTGGCCCCGCCCTTTCCACGCACATGACCTTTAATGGCCCCCCAGCCTTAGTCCGTAGGGTTCAATATTGAGTTGGCCCCGCCCTTTCCACACACATGACCTTTAATGGCCCCCCAGCCTTAGTCCGTAGGGTTCAATATTGAGTTGGCCCCGCCCTTTCCACGCACATGACCTTTCATGGCCCCCCAGTCTAATGCAGACCATAGATGGGTCGAAAATCGGCCGATTTTTCGGCCGAAAATAAAATCGGCCGATTTTCGGATCGTTAGTGGGCTATTTGTTCGGCCGTTTTTCGGTATTTTGGCCGTTTTTTTTTTTTGGTAAAGTTGGAAAAAAATCGTCCAATTTTGCCGATCGGCCGATTTTCGCGGCAATTAGTGGGCAAATCGGCCGATTTTTTACCGATAAAAAATCTGCGCATGAGCAGTGACCTGCAAGAAAAAGACAAAAAGAAGAAAAAGAAGAAGAGGAAGAGGATGAAGAAGAGGATGAAGAAGAAGAAGAGGAAGAAGAAGAGGATGAAGAAGAAGAAGAAGAAGAAGAAGAAGAGGATGAGGATGATGAAGAAGAAGAAGAAGGAGAAGAAGAGGATGAGGATGAAGAAGAGGATGATGATGAAGAAGAAGAAGAAGAGGATGAAGAAGAAGAGGATGAGGATGAAGAAGAAGAGGATGATGAAGAAGAAGAGGATGAGGATGTAGAAGAAGAAGAGGATGAAGAAGATGAGGAAGAAGAAGAAGAGGATGAAGAAGAAGAAGAAGAGGATGAGGATGAAGAAGAAGAGGATGAGGATGAAGAAGAAGAGGATGAGGATGATGAAGAAGAAGAGGATGCGGATGAGGATGATGAAGAAGAAGGAGAAGAAGAAGAGGATTAAGAAGAGGATGATGAAGAAGAAGAAGAAGAAGAAGGAGAAGAAGAAGAAGAAGAGGATGAGGATGAAGAAGAAGAAGAGGATGAAGAAGAAGAGGATGAGGATGATGAAGAAGAAGGAGAAGAAGAGGATGAGGATGAAGAAGAGGATGATGATGGAGAAGAAGAAGAGGATGAGGATGAAGAAGAAGAGGATGATGATGAAGAAGAAGAGGATGAGGATGAAGAAGAGGATGAGGATGAAGAAGAAGAGGATGAGGATGATGAAGAAGAAGAGGATGAGAATGAAGAAGAAGAAGAGGATGAGGATGAAGAAGATGAGGAAGAAGAGGATGAAGAAGAAGAAGAGGATGAGGATGAAGAAGAAGAGGATGAGGATGATGAAGAAGAAGAGGATGCGGATGAGGATGATGAAGAAGAAGGAGAAGAAGAAGAGGATTAAGAAGAGGATGATGAAGAAGAAGAAGGAGAAGAAGAAGAAGAGGATGAGGATGAAGAAGAAGAAGAAGAAGAGGATGAGGATGATGAAGAAGAAGAGGATGAGGATGAAGAAGAGGATGAGGAAGAAGAAGAAGAAGAAGAAGAAGAAGAAGAAGAAGAAGAAGAAAAGGATGAGTATGAAGAAGAACAAGAAGAAGAGGATGAGGAAGAAGAAGATGAGGATGAAGAAGAAGATGAGGATGAAGAAGAAGATGAGGATGAAGAAGAAGAAGAAGAAGGAGAAGAAGAGGATGAGGATGATGAAGAAGGAGATGAGGATGAAGAAGAAGAAGAAAAAGAAGAAGAGGATGAAGAAGAAGAGGATGAGGAAGAAGAAGAAGAAGAAGAGGATGAGGATGAAGAAGAAGAAGAGGATGAGGATGAAGAAGAAGAGGATGAGGAAGAAGATGAGGATGAAGAAGAAGATGAGGATGAGGATGAAGAAGGAGAAGAAGAAGAGGATGAGGATGAAGAAGAAGAGGATGAAGAGAAGGAGAAGAGGATGAAGAAGAAGAAGAGGATGAGGATGAAGAAGAAGATGAGGAAGAAGAAGAAGAAAAAGAAGAAGAAGAGGATGAGGATGAAGAAGAAGAGGAGGATGAGGATGAAGAAGAAGAAGATGAGGATGATGAAGAAGAAGAGGATGAGGATGAAGAAGAAGAGGATGAAGAAGAAGAAGAAGAGCATGAGGATGATGATGATGAAGAAGAAGAGGATGAGGATGAAGAAGAAGAGGATGAAGAAGAAGAAGAGGATGAGGATGATGAAGAAGAAGAAGTAGGATGAAAATAAGAGGAATTCCAGTCCAGCAAAAAGTGTCCCTGCAGAGAGCTCCGCTATTTCTCTGACAGTTCCTTGACATTTACAGCGGTTGCAACAATGTATCTATTTGTTTCCGAATAAAAACATCTGTATCCTAAATGGAAACAAATAGATACATTGTTGCAACCTCTGTAAATGTCAAGGAACTGTCAGAGAAATAGCGGAGCTCTCTGCAGGGACACTTTGCCAGCTGCAGACGGGATGAAAATCGGCCGATTTTTTTTACCATTGATGGTAACGTCGGCCGCTTGAACGACCGATTTTTCGTTTTTTAAAAGAAAAATCGGCCGTTTTTCTCCCCGTCTATGGCCTGCATTAGTCCGTAGGGTTCAATATTGAGTTGGCCCCGCCCTTTCCACGCACATGACCTTTAATGGCCCCCCAGCCTTAGTCCGTAGGGTTCAATATTGAGTTGGCCCCGCCCTTTCCACACACATGACATTTAATGGCCCCCCAGTCTTAGTCCGTAGGGTTCAATATTGAGTTGGCCCCGCCCTTTGCAGCTATAACAGCTTCAACTCTTCTGGGAAGGCCGTCCACAAGGTTTAGGAGGGTGTCTATGGGAAGGTTGGACCATTCTTCCAGAAGCACATTTGTCAGGTCAGGCACTGATGTCGGGGGAGGAGGCCTGGCTCACAGTCTCTGCTCTAATTCATCCCAAAGGTGTTCTATGGGGTTGAGGTCAGGACTCTATGCAGGACAGTCAAGTTCCTCCACCCCAAACTGGCTCCTCCATGTCTTTATGGACCTTGCTTTGTGCACTGGTGGGCAGTCATGTTGGCCCCTTCCTGTTCCATCTCCAAACTCTTCCAACAAAGTTGGGAGCATGAAATTGTCCAAAATGTCATCCCTTCACTGGAACTAGGGGGCCAAGCCCAACCCCTGAGGAACAACCCCACACCATAATCCCCCTTCCACCAAACTTTACACTTGGCACAATGCAGTCAGGCAAGTACCGTTCTCCTGGCAACCACCAAACCCAGACACGTCCATCAGATTGCCAGACAGAGAAGCGTGATTGGTCCCTCCAGAGAATACGTCTCCTCTGCTCTAGAGTTCAGTGACGGCGTGCTTTACACCACGGCATCCGACGCTTTGCATTGCACTTGGTGATGGAAGGCTTGGATGCAGCTGCTCGGCCATGGAAACCCATTCCATGAAGCTCTCTACGCACTGTTGTTGGGCTCATCTGAAGGTCACACCAAGTTTGGAGGTCTTTAGCTATTGACTCTGCAGTTGGCGACTTCTGCGCACTGTGCGCTTCAGCATGCGCTGACCCCGCCCTGTCATGTGACGTGGCCTACCACTTGGTGGCTGAGTGGCTGTTGTTCCCAGTTGCTTCCACTTTGTTATAATCCCACTAACAGTTGAGCGTGGAATATTTAGTAGCCAGGAAATGTCACGGATGGACTTATTGCCCAGGTGGCCACCTATCACGGGACCACGCTTGGAGTCACTGAGCTCCTGAGAGCGACCCATTCTTTCACCAATGTTTGTAGAAGCAGTCTGCATGCCTAGGGGATGGATTGTATACACCTGTGTCCATGGAGGGGATTGGAACACCTGAATCACATGATATGGAGGGGATGGGAACACCTGAATCACATGATTGGGAGGGGATTGGAACACCTGAATCACATGATTGGGAGGGCGGGGCCAATATGTCTGGCAATACAGTGTATCTTATATCTGGAGGGCAGTGATGTCACTCTGTATAATATATCTTATATCCGGAGGGCGGTGATGTCACTCTATAATATATCTTATATCTGGAGGGCGGTGATGTCACTCTGTATAATATATCTTATATCTGGAGGGCGGTGATGTCACTCTGTATAATATATCTTATATCTGGAGGGCGGTGATGTCACTCTGTATAATATATCTTATATCTGGAGGGCGGTGATGTCACTCTGTATAATATATCTTATATCTGGAGGGCGGTGATGTCACTCTGTATAATATATCTTATATCTGGAGGGCGGTGATGTCACTCTGTATAATATATCTTATATCCGGAGGGCGGTGATGTCACTCTGTATAATATATCTTATATCCGGAGGGCGGTGATGTCACTCCTGTATAATATATCTTATATCCGGAGGGCGGTGATGTCACTCCTGTATAATATATCTTATATCTGGAGAGCGGTGATGTCACTCTGTATAATATATCTTATATCTGGAGGGCGGTGATGTCACTCTGTATAATATATCTTATATCTGGAGGGCGGTGATGTCACTCCTGTATAATATATCTTATATCTGGAGGGCGGTGATGTCACTCCTGTATAATATATCTTATATCTGGAGGGCGGTGATGTCACTCTGTATAATATATCTTATATCTGGAGGGCGGTGATGTCACTCTGTATAATATATCTTATATCTGGAGGGCGGTGATGTCACTCTGTATAATATATCTTATATCTGGAGGGCGGTGATGTCACTCTGTATAATATATCTTATATCTGGAGGGCGGTGATGTCACTCTGTATAATATATCTTATATCTGGAGGGCGGTGATGTCACTCTGTATAATATATCTTATATCTGGAGGGCGGTGATGTCACTCTGTATAATATATCTTATATCCGGAGGGCGGTGATGTCACTCTGTATAATATATCTTATATCCGGAGGGCGGTGATGTCACTCCTGTATAATATATCTTATATCCGGAGGGCGGTGATGTCACTCCTGTATAATATATCTTATATCTGGAGAGCGGTGATGTCACTCTGTATAATATATCTTATATCTGGAGGGCGGTGATGTCACTCTGTATAATATATCTTATATCTGGAGGGCGGTGATGTCACTCCTGTATAATATATCTTATATCTGGAGGGCGGTGATGTCACTCCTGTATAATATATCTTATATCTGGAGGGCGGTGATGTCACTCTGTATAATATATCTTATATCTGGAGGGCGGTGATGTCACTCTGTATAATATATCTTATATCTGGAGGGCGGTGATGTCACTCTGTATATTATATCTTATATCTGGAGGGCGGTGATGTCACTCTGTATAATATATCTTATATCTGGAGAGTGGTGATGTCACTCTGTATAATATATCTTATATCCGGAGGGTGGTGATGTCACTCTGTATAATATATCTTATATCCGGAGGGCGGTGATGTCACTCTGTATAATATATCTTATATCCGGAGGGCGGTGATGTCACTCTGTATAATATATCTTATATCCGGAGGGCGGTGATGTCACTCTGTATAATATATCTTATATCTGGAGGGCGGTGATGTCACTCTGTATAATATATCTTATATCCGGAGGGCGGTGATGTCACTCCTGTATAATATATCTTATATCCGGAGGGCGGTGATGTCACTCTGTATAATATATCTTATATCCGGAGGGCGGTGATGTCACTCTGTATAATATATCTTATATCTGGAGGGCGGTGATGTCACTCTGTATAATATATCTTATATCTGGAGGGCGGTGATGTCACTCTGTATAATATATTTTATATCTGGAGGGCGGTGATGTCACTCTGTATAATATATCTTATATCTGGAGGGCGGTGATGTCACTCTGTATAATATATCTTATATCCGGAGGGCGGTGATGTCACTCTGTATAATATATCTTATATCCGGAGGGCGGTGATGTCACTCCTGTATAATATATCTTATATCTGGAGGGCGGTGATGTCACTCTGTATAATATATCTTATATCCGGAGGGCGGTGATGTCACTCTGTATAATATATCTTATATCCGGAGGGCGGTGATGTCACTCTGTATAATATATCTTATATCCGGAGGGCGGTGATGTCACTCTGTATAATATATCTTATATCCGGAGGGCGGTGATGTCACTCTGTATAATATATCTTATATCCGGAGGGCGGTGATGTCACTCTGTATAATATATCTTATATCCGGAGGGCGGTGATGTCACTCCTGTATAATATATCTTATATCTGGAGGGCGGTGATGTCACTCTGTATAATATATCTTATATCTGGAGGGCGGTGATGTCACTCTGTATAATATATCTTATATCCGGAGGGCGGTGATGTCACTCTGTATAATATATCTTATATCTGGAGGGCGGTGATGTCACTCTGTAAAATATATCTTATATCTGGAGGGCGGTGATGTCACTCTGTATATTATATCTTATATCTGGAGGGCGGTGATGTCACTCCTGTATAATATATCTTATATCTGGAGGGCGGTGATGTCACTCTGTATAATATATCTTATATCTGGAGGGCGGTGATGTCACTCTGTATAATATATCTTATATCTGGAGGGCGGTGATGTCACTCTGTATAATACATCTTATATCTGGAGGGCGGTGATGTCACTCTGTATAATATATCTTATATCCGGAGGGCGGTGATGTCACTCTGTATAATATATCTTATATCCGGAGGGCGGTGATGTCACTCCTGTATAATATATCTTATATCCGGAGGGCGGTGATGTCACTCCTGTATAATATATCTTATATCTGGAGAGCGGTGATGTCACTCTGTATAATATATCTTATATCTGGAGGGCGGTGATGTCACTCTGTATAATATATCTTATATCTGGAGGGCGGTGATGTCACTCCTGTATAATATATCTTATATCTGGAGGGCGGTGATGTCACTCCTGTATAATATATCTTATATCTGGAGGGCGGTGATGTCACTCTGTATAATATATCTTATATCTGGAGGGCGGTGATGTCACTCTGTATAATATATCTTATATCTGGAGGGCGGTGATGTCACTCTGTATATTATATCTTATATCTGGAGGGCGGTGATGTCACTCTGTATAATATATCTTATATCTGGAGAGTGGTGATGTCACTCTGTATAATATATCTTATATCCGGAGGGTGGTGATGTCACTCTGTATAATATATCTTATATCCGGAGGGCGGTGATGTCACTCTGTATAATATATCTTATATCCGGAGGGCGGTGATGTCACTCTGTATAATATATCTTATATCCGGAGGGCGGTGATGTCACTCTGTATAATATATCTTATATCTGGAGGGCGGTGATGTCACTCTGTATAATATATCTTATATCCGGAGGGCGGTGATGTCACTCTGTATAATATATCTTATATCCGGAGGGCGGTGATGTCACTCCTGTATAATATATCTTATATCCGGAGGGCGGTGATGTCACTCTGTATAATATATCTTATATCCGGAGGGCGGTGATGTCACTCTGTATAATATATCTTATATCTGGAGGGCGGTGATGTCACTCTGTATAATATATCTTATATCTGGAGGGCGGTGATGTCACTCTGTATAATATATTTTATATCTGGAGGGCGGTGATGTCACTCTGTATAATATATCTTATATCTGGAGGGCGGTGATGTCACTCTGTATAATATATCTTATATCCGGAGGGCGGTGATGTCACTCTGTATAATATATCTTATATCCGGAGGGCGGTGATGTCACTCTGTATAATATATCTTATATCCGGAGGGCGGTGATGTCACTCTGTATAATATATCTTATATCCGGAGGGCGGTGATGTCACTCTGTATAATATATCTTATATCCGGAGGGCGGTGATGTCACTCTGTATAATATATCTTATATCCGGAGGGCGGTGATGTCACTCCTGTATAATATATCTTATATCTGGAGGGCGGTGATGTCACTCTGTATAATATATCTTATATCTGGAGGGCGGTGATGTCACTCTGTATAATATATCTTATATCTGGAGGGCGGTGATGTCACTCTGTATAATATATCTTATATCTGGAGGGCGGTGATGTCACTCTGTATAATATATCTTATATCCGGAGGGCGGTGATGTCACTCTGTATAATATATCTTATATCTGGAGGGCGGTGATGTCACTCTGTAAAATATATCTTATATCTGGAGGGCGGTGATGTCACTCTGTATATTATATCTTATATCTGGAGGGCGGTGATGTCACTCCTGTATAATATATCTTATATCTGGAGGGCGGTGATGTCACTCTGTATAATATATCTTATATCTGGAGGGCGGTGATGTCACTCTGTATAATATATCTTATATCTGGAGGGCGGTGATGTCACTCTGTATAATACATCTTATATCTGGAGGGCGGTGATGTCACTCTGTATAATACATCTTATATCTGGAGGGCGGTGATGTCACTGATAAATTTGGGATTTTTCTCGCCTGTACATGCCGGAGCGGTCACACCCCCTTTTTGTAGATTGCGTGACAAGGGAGCACATGGGCTGATTACAGACAAAGAACAATGTGAGGGCGATATCCTGGACGCAGACACACGGGGGCGCTGCAGAATCGCAAAATCTTTGGCGTGGAATGGAACCTGCTCCAGCGCTCCGTGCGGCTCCCGTCCTATCAGGAATTAACACATACAGGCCTGGCGATAAAACGCTAGAAGTGTTCCTGTAGCGGACATCCAATCTTTTCCCGCATTCCCCGCACTGGCCTGTCCTGCGCCAAGCCGTTGATTATGGCATTAGATTGTAAGCTCCTAGAACTATTCCGTTGTCACGATTATATTTTCCATTTGCCAAAACACATCTGGGCTCAGCCAATAAGATTTCAGCGTTGTGGCGTCCTCAGAACAATGGAAGGAGAGCGTCGGCTGATATTTGGACTTTATTTAAATACGCCCCTTTTTTCGGAATAGACTGTAAGCTCTTGGGGATAGCGGCTTACCATCCAAGTTTCCTGAACTTTAATGACTTTTTTTTTTGGAGGGGGGGGTGACAAGAAGGGTTAATTTGGCGTACGTTAAACCCCCATTAACGATAAAACGGCGTTTTAATAATTAATCCCGCGATCTATAGCCTTGTCTCCAGCATCCCCCCCCCACAGCGCCACCTACGGAACCGCAACCAGAACTGCGCGCAATCGCATCAGTGGGGTACCACTATCGCGCAGTGACCTTTGTTGCAATGTGAAAGCTTTATTGCAGCCACATGACCGCGCCCCCCCCCCACGCCCCCCCCCTTTTTCAGGACGCATATGGTGGGGCCCAGCACCTGTGCTGCATGTTCGATGTATGTGCAGTATATAGATGGGGGGGTGGCGTAGAATCTGGGGGGGGAGGGGCGCTGCGCAGTCTCCGTAGCGGGTTGAGGGGTGTGCGAGGCACGCAGCCCCCCTAATATCGCCGCCCCACCTCTGAGGCCAGCGCGAGGGGGCTGTAATGCGATCCGTCTCACTCTAGGTTGTCAGGGGGGGATTATGGTGCGCCTGACGAAAAGGGGCCCCGTTTGGTCAGGTTTGGGGCGGAGGGGGAGCTCGGTGCCATGGGATGCTGCACTCGTATTGAGCGCCTCGGCCTGTCTGCAGGATTCATCGCTGTTCTCTTCTCTTTGTGCGAGGAGAAACAGAGAAACTCGCTCCTCGCACCCCCCCACCCCCCCCTCCCCTACGCCTTTCCCCTGGATCCACAGCCAGACAAAGGTTGGTGGAGGCGGGCGGGGGGCCAAGACTCCCCAGCTCAGGTGTGACCCCCCCCTATTAAATCGACAAATCCGAATCCTCGCCAGAAATTTTTCGGGGAACGATTTCTCACAAAGTGCACTTTCCAAGTTTAGAAGTGAGAGCTTTGATTCCTCGAAGGTTCTGTACAGGAAATCGCCTCGACGGGGGGGGGGGGGGGGGGGCACTTGACACAAAAAACAATCGCCATCGCCGGAGCGAACAATGAGAGCGACTCTGCTCTCCAGGAATTAGTAGAAGTAGGACGGTCTGAAACAAAGGGCGGGCGGCCATGACGGCCAACGGCCTCCATAGACTCATCCTTAGAAAGTTACAATCGGTTTACGGGTTTTCTCTGTTTTCATCAGAGGAACGAATACGCGTCACGCCATCGGTCACGCCATCGGCCACGCCATCGGTCACGCCATCGGCCACACCATCGGTCACGCCATCGGTCACGCCATCGGCCATGCCGCACGCAGATTTGTATCGCAAAGTCACCGACCTGAATACAATGTAACGGCCTAAACAGCGCGGTTATCGCAGAGAATCCGGACAGGAAACTTCTGATCTCAATGATACAAAGTCATTATACATGTGCAGACATCATAGAGGATAACAGACACCCAGTACTACTCCTCCTCCTCCTCATCATCATTATACACGTGCAGACATCATAGAGGATAACAGACACCCAGTACTACTACTCCTCCTCCTCATCATCATACACGTGCAGACATCATAGAGGATAACAGACACCCAGTACTACTACTCCTCCTCCTCCTCATCATCATTATACACGTGCAGACATCATAGAGGATAACAGACACCCAGTACTACTCCTCCTCCTCATCATCATCATTATACACGTGCAGACATCATAGAGGATAACAGACACCCAGTACTACTACTACTCCTCCTCCTCATCATCATACACGTGCAGACATCATAGAGGATAACAGACACCCAGTACTACTCCTCCTCCTCATCATCATCATCATACACGTGCAGACATCATAGAGGATAACAGACACCCAGTACTACTACTCCTCCTCATCATCATCATACACGTGCAGACATCATAGAGGATAACAGACACCCAGTACTACTCCTCCTCCTCCTCCTCCTCATCATCATACACGTGCAGACATCATAGAGGATAACAGACACCCAGTACTACTCCTCCTCCTCATCATACACGTGCAGACATCATAGAGGATAACAGACACCCAGTACTACTCCTCCTCCTCCTCATCATCATTATACACGTGCAGACATCATAGAGGATAACAGACACCCAGTACTACTCCTCCTCCTCATCATCATCATCATACACGTGCAGACATCATAGAGGATAACAGACACCCAGTACTACTACTCCTCCTCCTCATCATCATACACGTGCAGACATCATAGAGGATAACAGACACCCAGTACTACTCCGCATCATCATCATCATCATACACGTGCAGACATTATAGAGGATAACAGACACCCAGTACTACACCTCATCATCATCCTCCTCCTCCTCATTATCATCATTATACACGTGCAGACATCATATACAGTTGCAAGAAAAAGTATGTGAACCCCTTGGGATTACGTGGAGTTTTGCATGAATTGGGCATAAAATGTGCTCTGAACATCATCTAAGTCACAACAATAGAAGAACACAGTCTGCTGAACATGATACTACACAAACATTAGATGCTGCCATGGTTTAATTGCACATAACATGTAAACATTCACAGTGCAGGGAGGAAAAAGTATGTGAACCTTTGGACTTAATAACTGGTTGACCCTCCTTTGGCAGCAATAACCTCAACCAAACGTTTCCTGTAGTTGCAGATCAGACCTGCACAACGATCTGGAGTCATTTTGGACCACTCCTCTTCACAAAACTGTTTCAGTGTAGCAATATTCTGGGGATGTCTGGTGTGAATCGCTCTCCTAAGGTCATGCCACAGCATTTCAATGGGGTTGAGGTCAGGACTCTGACTGGGCCACTCCAGAAGGCGTATTCTGTGCTGTTGCAGCCATTGTTTTGTTGAATGACTTGTATGCTTTGGGTCATTGTCCTGTTGCATCACCCATCCTCTGCGGAGCTTCAGTTGGCGGACAGATGGTCGTACGTTTTCCTGCAAAATGTCTTGATAAACTCTGGAATTCATTTTCCCATCAATGACAACAATCCGTCCAGCCCTGAGGCAGCAAAGCAGCCCCAAACCATGATGCTCCCTCCGCCATGTTTCACAGTGGGGCTGAGGTTTTGATGTTGGTGTGCTGTGCCTTTTTTTCTCCACACATAGTGTTGTGTGTTCTTCCCAAACAACTCAATCTTGGTGTCATCTGTCCACAGTATATTCTGCCAGTAGTGCTGTGGAACATCCAGGTGCTCTTTTGCAAACTTCAAACGTGCTACAATCTTCTTTTTGGACAGCAATGGCTTCCTCCGTGGTGTCCTCCCATGTACTCCATTCTTGTTTAATGTTTTCCTTATTGTAGATGTGTCAACAAAAATGTTAGCATGTGCCAGAGATTTCTGTAGGTCTTTAGCTGACACTCTGGGATTCTTCTTTACCTCATGCAGCATTCTGCGCTGTGCTCTTGCAGTCATTTTTACAGGACGACCGCGCCTAGGGAGAGTAGCAACAGTGCTAAACTTTCTCCATTTGTAGACAGTCTGTCTTACCGTGGACACATGAACATCAAGGCTCAAGGAGATACTTTTGTAACCCTTTCCAGCTTCATGCAAGTCAACAATTCTTGATGGTAGGTCTTCTGAGAGCTCTTTTCTGCGAGGCATGGTTCACATCAGACAGTGCTTCTTGAAACCAGTAAACCCAAAACAGGTGTGTGTTTTTTAAGGGCAGGACAGCTGTCAGCAACACATCCAATATCATCACACTGATTGGAGTCAAGGTTGGCTCACTCTTGGCTCCAATTAGCTCTGGGAGAAGTCATTAAGCTAGGGCCTCACATACTTTTTCCTCCCTGCACTGTGAATGTTTACATGTTATGTGCAATTAAACCATGGCAACATCTAATGTTTGTGTAGTATTATGTTCAGCAGACTGTGTTCTTCTATTGTTGTGACTTAGATGACGTTCAGAGCACATTTTATGCCCAATTCATGCAAAACTCCACGTAATCCCAAGGGGTTCACATACTTTTTCTTGCAACTGTAGGATACCAGACACCCAGTACTCCTCCTCCTCCTCATCATCATCCAAGTGCAGACATCATATAGGATAACAAACACCCAATGCTACTCCTCCTCCTCATCTCCATCATCATCGATATAAGAGATAACAAACACCCAATACTACTGCTCCTCCTCCTCATTATCATCATCATCATCATCATCCAGGGGCAGCCATCGTATAGGATAACAAACACCCAATACTACTCCTCCTCCTCATCTCCATCATCATCGCTATAGGAGATAACAAGCACCCAATACTACAACTACTACTAATCATCATCATCAATAAATCTGAGATAATAAACACCAAATAGTACTATTAATACCAATATTCATAATAATCATCATCATTGGATAACAAACACCTCCTCCTCCTCTTCTTCCTCCTCCTCATCATTCTGATTATCATAGTTGTTATCAAAAGTAACACAGTTGAATCGATACGTCTCCCTTCTGTGTATTCCTTCTGTGTATTCCTTCTGTGTATTCCTTCTGTGTATTCCTTCTGTGTATTCGTTCTGTCCCTGGGAGGTATATACCCGATATACACCAAATATCAGAACTATGTTACACAACAATGTCCAAATACAAGTCCTGTGCGAGAAACGGTCTGTGTGTCTTCCCAACGTTTATTAGGATCCTCTTCCACCGCTGTGTTCAATCCACCTCAAAAGGTGGAGTTGGGAATAGAAATTCAAGAGGGAGAGAGTGAGATGAAAGGGAAAGGAAAAGGGAAAAGGAAAGGGGAAAGGGGAAAGGGAAAAGGAAAGGGAAAAGGAAAGGAACGGGGAAAGGAAAGGGGAAAGGAAAGGAAAAAAGAGAGGAAAGGAAAGGGAAGGGAAGGAAAGGGGAAAGGAAAAGAAAAAGAAAGGAGAAAAGGAAACTGAAAAAAGGGAGAGAAATGAAAAGAAAAGAAGAGGGAAGGGAGAGGAAAGGAAAGGGAAAGAAAAGAAAAAACAAAGGAAAGGGAAAGGAAATGTGTTAGGGTGGCAAAGGAGAAATGAGAGAGATATAGAAAAGAAAAAGAATCTAAGAAAGAAAGATGAAAGGAAAGCTTGTGGCGCAGTCCCATTCCAGCGACTGAGTCGCATTCAGCGAGCGGTACCAAATGCAACAGGAGGGATCATTCCCCACCCCAAACCAATACCTTTGCAGCTTAAGGGAGAGTGATTGGAGGGAGCAGTAAGAACGCTGCTTAACCGTGTGTTTTTACCAACCCTTCTACCCCAAGGGGCTTCCAGATTCTGTCATAAGCTACAGCCGCAACCCTCCCCTCCCCCCCTCCATAACTCTAGATCCCTTTTGGGGGACAGTATCTGAGGGAGAGGAGCTTGTCCCTCAACAGGGAAGGACAAGGGTGGAGAGGATTTGAAGTACCCCCCCCCATCCCCATTCCTGGTCATGTGACCAGGTCTGGTACAAGCTCACTGCCCTCCCTTTCCTAGCCACCCAGACTGCAAACCTGGAAAGGGGTCTGGTTTGTGTTGTAAGGGGAATGCCCCACCATCATTCCGTTTCACCAAACCACATGTAGATTTTGGGCATCCCCTAGTCAACGTTGGCCCTGAAGAAGACCCTCTCCCCTAGTCAACGTTGCCCCTGAAGAAGACTCTCTCCCCTAGTCAACGTTGCCCCTGAAGAAGACTCTCTCCCCTAGTCAACGTTGCCCCTGAAGAAGACCCTCTCCCGTAGTCAACGTTGCCCCTGAAGAAGACCCTCTCCCCTAGTCAAGGTTGCCCCTGAAGAAGACCCTGTCCCCTAGTCAACGTTGCCCCTGAAGAAGACTCTCTCCTCTAGTCAACGTTGCCCCTGAAGAAGACCCTCTCCCCTAGTCAAGGTTGCCCCTGAAGAAGACCCTGTCCCCTAGTCAACGTTGCCCCTGAAGAAGACCCTCTCCCCTAGTCAACATTGCCCCTGAAGAAGACTCTCTCCCCTACTAAGAATTTTTTTTTCTATATATATTTGCATTGGTCCATGTCCCCCATGGCAATGCCCAGCTCTCCATGCCCTTTGTTTCAACAATAGCTTGCCTACAAGCCTTGAAGAAGGACCTGGAGAAATACCTAGTTTCACCTCCCGAGGGGTTCGGCACTAAGTTCAGGGTCCGCAGACTTCCCACCGGGTTTGCTGAACCTTCCATTACCCAAACCCGGCCCAGTTCACTGCTCCCAATTTATTAGCAGCTCTCCTCGCAGTGACTGCATTTTCCAGCTCACTGGTCTCTGGAGCTCCTATATAGAGGCTTTCTATAGGTGATGGTAGACATGTCCATGTCGTGTATGTTCTGTATATGTAGATCTGAGCTCTCAAGAATTAAATTGTTCCAAAAACATTTATCGGCAAAAGGCTGCCGCCACTTACGGTTTCTTAGGAAGCGGCTTCCCTCCGGTTGGTGAATTAAGGGGCAATCGTTGGCCTTGGGCAAAGTTCATAACCTGCCCCTACCATGACATTAAAGGGTACAGAGGGGCCAATCGGCACGTAGATCATTTCAACTTGCCGAAATTTGCATCCCTGGGGCTGGAGAGAGAGGGAGAGAAAGAGGACAAGAGTTCATGGAGGAGAACGGGTTTTAAAGCTGAACTCAAGGCAGACGATACAAGAGACCCTTTAGTCCCCGTTCACATCAAGCACATCATGAAATCGTGCGACTTACATTGAAGTCGCAGGATTTGAAAGTCAGGGACCCGCCGATTTCAGGTGCGATTTGCAAGACATCTGATACAGAGGTCTATGTAAATCGCACCAAAAGTAGTGCATGTACTGCTTTAGAAATGGTTGGAGCCGCACCGATATGACCGCTCCAATTGTGGACAATAGGGTGCGACTGTGAATGGGGTGTAAATGAACACTATATTGCCAGACGTATCGGGCCCGACCTCAAAATCATGTGATTCAGGTGTTCCAATCCCCTCCATATCATGTGATTCAGGTGTTCCAATCCCCTCCATATCATGTGATTCAGGTGTTCCAATCCTCTCCCAATCATGTGATTCAGGTGTTCCAATCCCCTCCATGGACACAGGTGTATACAGTCAAGCCCCAAGGCATGCAGACTGCTTTTACAAACATTGGTGAAAGAATGGGTCTCTCTCAGGAGCTCAGTGACTCCAAGCGTGGTCCCGTGATAGGTGGCCACCTGTGCAATAAGTCCATCCGTGACATTTCCTGGCTACTAAATATTCCACGTTCAACTGTTAGTGGGATTATAACAAAGTGGAAGCAACTGGGAACAACAGCCACTCAGCCACCAAGTGGTAGGCCACGTCACATGACAGGACGGGGTCAGCGCATGCTGAAGCGCACAGTGCGTAGAAGTCGCCAACTGTCTGCAGAGTCAATAGCTAAAGACCTCCAAACTTGGTGTGAACTTCAGATGAGCCCAAGAACAGTGCGTAGAGAGCTTCATGGAATGGGTTTCCATGGCCGAGCAGCTGCATCCAAGCCTTTCATCACCAAGTGCAATGCAAAGTGTTGGATGCCGTGGTGTAAAGCACGCCGCCACTGGACTCTAGAGCAGAGGAGACGTGTTCTCTGGAGGGACCAATCACGCTTCTCTGTCTGGCAATCCAATGGACGTGTCTGGGTTTGGCGGTGGCCAGGAGAACGGTACTTGCCTGACTGCATTGTGCCAAGTGTAAAGTTTGGTGGAGGGGGGATTATGGTGTGGGGTTGTTTTTCAGGGGTTGGGCTTGGCCCCCTAGTTCCAGTGAAGGGAACTCTTAAGGCGACATTTTGGACAATTTCATGCTCCCAAATTTGTGGGAAGAGTTTGGGGATGGTCCCTTCCTGTTCCAACATGACTGCGCACCAGTGCACAAAGCAAGGTCCATAAAGACATGGAGGAGCCAGTTTGGGGTGGAGGAACTTGACTGTCCTGCACAGAGTCCTGACCTCAACCCCATAGAACACCTTTGGGATGAATTAGAGCGGAGACTGTGAGCCAGGCCTCCTCCCCCGACATCAGTGCCTGACCTGACAAATGTGCTTCTGGAAGAATGGTCCAACCTTCCCATAGACACCCTCCTAAACCTTGTGAACGGCCTTCCCAGAAGAGTTGAAGCTGTTATAGCTGCAAAGGGCGGGGCCACCTCAATACTAAACCCTACGGACTAAGACTGGGAGGCCATTAAAAGTCATGTGTGTGGGAAGGGCGGGGCCAACTCAATATTGAACCCTACGGGCTAAGACTGGGAGGCCATTAAAGGTCGTGTGCGTGGAAAGACTGACCAACTCAATATTGAACCCTACAGACTAAGACTGGGAGGTCATTAAAGTTCATGTGTGTGGAAAGGCCGGGGCCCAATACTTGGGGCAATATAGTGTATTTTTAAAGTACCTAAATCTGTGTTTATTTTAGCTTCCTGCTAACCACCGTAGAGACTGAGAGGAAGAGGAGTAAACCGTGAGTCAGACAGCATTATGAAGCTATTCTTCATAATGAATTTGGATCGATTCGAGTTCCTCCACACCAAACTGGCCAAACCATGTCTTTATGGAGCTGGCTTTGTACACAGGGGCACAGTCATGCTGGAACATAAAAGGGTCTTCACCAAACTGCTACTACAAGGTTGGAAGAGTATGATTGTCTGCAATGTCTTTTTATGATGAACCCTTCACTGGAGACACCTGACCTCAACCCGGAGGAGCATCTACATCCTTTGGGCCGCAAAGTGCATCAGTTTGGAGTCGGATGACCCCCACTGCCATAATTTGTAGAGTTCTTTAATCATGAGCCTCCAAGGACTGGACTGATGTTGGATAAAAGACCTGGCTCACAATCATCCCAAACGTGTTCAACATGGGTTAAGGTAAAGGTTCTGGACAGGACACTCCAGTTCCTCCAAACCACACTGGTCAAACCATGTCTTTATGAAGCTGGCTTTGTACACGGGCATAGTCATGGTGGAACAGAAAAAGGCCTTCATCAAGCTGGTACCACAAGGTTAGAGGAGCACAATTGTCTGCAATGTCTTTCTATGATGGATTATTAACATAACTCTTTATTTCATACACCTGAACTCAATCTGGAGAATTGTCCACATTCTTTGGGCCATAGAGTGTATCAGTTTGCAGTTGGAAGACCCCATTAATGGTAGAACTCTTTATTCATGAGCCTCCATGGACAGGACTGATTTTGGGTGAGAAGACCCGGCTCGCCATTTGTGTTCCAACAGATTCCTTCACTTTGTACATCTGAACTCAATCCGGAGAAGCGTCCAAATCCTTTGAGCCATATAGTGTATCGGTTTGAAGTTGGATAACACCATTATTGGTAGAGTTCAGGGCTCTCTGCAGGACATTCAAGTTCCTCCACACCAAACTGGTCCAACCATGTCTTTTTTGGAACTGGCTTTGTACACAGGGGCACAGTCTTGCTGGAAAAGAAATGGGTCTACCCCAAAATTGTTACCGCAAGGTTGAAAGACCACAGTTGTCTATAATGTACTTTGTATGATGTAACCCTCAACTTCACAAACCTGGACTCAATCTGGAGAAGTGTCCTCATCCTTTGGCCAAATAGTGTATCAGTTTGTAGCAGGCCTGATGTTGGGTGAGAAGACGAAGCTCCCAGTCAGAGTTGCAATTCATTCCAAAGGTGTTCAGTAGGGTTGAGGTCAGGGCTCTGTGCAGGACACTCAAGTTCCTCCACGCTAAACTGGTCAAACCATGTCTTTATGGAGCTGTACAGAGAGGCACAGTCATGGTGGAACACAAAAGGGCCTTCACCAAACTGTTATCACAAGATTGAATGAGCACAATGGTCTACAATGTCTTTGTACAATGTTCACTGGGAGCACCTGAACTCCATAATTTGGAGGGGTGTCCACAAGTTTTGGCCAAATAATGTAGGCGTGATGGTCAGGTATCCACAATTTTGGCCATATAATCTAGCAAACTGTTTGTCAGCCTGTGAAGAATACACCTACAACCCAAGTGTTGCTCGGGGAACCCTCCCAGTTATCATATCTTGACTTAGGGCTGACAGACATCATTCACAGACAACATCCTTTGCACCCTCCTCTTTGTGAATGTTTATTTTATTTTTCAGCAGCACAAATACATAAGGAGGGGTGCTCAGTTGATGCCTTCACCATGTTCTGGACGTGCCTTCACCAAGTTCTAGAAGTGCCTTCACCAAGTTCTGGAAGTGCCTTCACCAAGTTCTGGAAGTGCCCTCACCAAGTTCTAGAAGTGCCTTCACCAAGTTCTAGATGTGCCTTCACCAAGTTCTGGAAGTGCCCTCACCAAGTTCTAGAAGTGCCTTCACCAAGTTCTAGAAGTGCCTTCACCAAGTTCTAGAAGTGCCTTCACCATGTTCTGGACGTGCCTTCACCAAGTTCTAGAAGTGCCCTCACCAAGTTCTAGAAGTGCCTTCACCAAGTTCTAGAAGTGCCTTCACCAAGTTCTAGAAGTGCCCTCACCAAGTTCTAGAAGTGCCTTCACCAAGTTCTAGAAGTGCCTTCACCAAGTTCTAGAAGTGCCTTCACCAAGTTCTAGAAGTGCCTTCACCAAGTTCTAGATGTGCCTTCACCAAGTTCTGGAAGTGCCTTCAAGTTCTGGAAGTGCCTTCACCAAGTTCTAGAAGTGCCTTCACCAAGTTCTAGAAGTGCCTTCACCAAGTTCTAGAAATGCCTTCACCAAGTTCTAGAAGTGCCTTCACCAAGTTCTGGAACAGCAAACATACTTGAAATATTGCTGTTTCTTCCCCTTACAAGCAGGTTCTACCTGCGCACTTTGGATTCTACATATTCCCTACAGAAATCGAACATGGGATCACCCTATGCTTAATAAGCCACATCTGCCAGAGAAGGGCGAATCGCAGCTCGGGTTGCAGCAGAGAGCGCCTTTAATGCGAGTCTAAATGTCTTGAACCTCAATAGAAGGCAGCGCTCTATGTGCACTGGAGACAACACTTTCACGCCTTGCCCGACGACACGTCTCTGCGCGCTCCATCATCCTCTGCGTGACTCGTACTAATGTGACCTCTACTGTGTAATTTAAACCAAATTGCTGAACTGGCTCGCAGTATTATTTCAGATTTAAACTGGAGAGCAAACCCCCCGTATATGGTCAGGATTTGTTTTTTTTCTGCTAATGTTTGTTACTCAGCTTTTCTCACCCCTCTTAACCTGAGGAACCCTCGGAATATCTTAGGCAACGTCTTAGGGAAACCCTTCTTGTACTTGTATGTTCCTTAACGTAGAATGTTCCTTACATTGGGGGTCAGTGGGAAGAATGTCCCTTACATTGGGGGTCAGTGGGAAGAATGTCCCTTACATTGGGGGTCAGTGGGAAGAATGTTCCTTACATTGGGGGGTCAGTGGGAAGAATGTCCCTTACATTGGGGGTCAGTGGGAAGAATGTCCCTTACATTGGGGGTCAGTGGGAAGAATGTCCCTTACATTGGGGGTCAGTGGGAAGAATGTCCCTTACATTGGGGGTCAGTGGGAAGAATGTCCCTTACATTGGTGGTCAGTGGGAAGAATGTCCCTTACATTGGGGGTCAGTGGGAAGAATATCCCTTACATTGGGGGTCAGTGGGAAGAATGTCCCTTACATTGGGGGTCAGTGGGAAGAATGTCCCTTACATTGGGGGTCAGTGGGAAGAATGTCCCTTACATTGGGGGTCAGTGGGAAGAATGTCCCTTACATTGGGGGGTCAGTGGGAAGAATGTCCCTTACATTGGGGGTCAGTGGGAAGAATGTCCCTTACATTGGGGGTAAGTGGGAAGAATGTCCCTTACATTGGTGATCAGTGGGAAGAATGTCCCTTACATTGGGGGTCAGTGGGAAGAATGTCCCTTACATTGGGGGTCAGTGGGAAGAATGTCCCTTACATTGGTGATCAGTGGGAAGAATGTCCCTTACATTGGTGATCAGTGGGAAGAATGTCCCTTACATTGGGGGTCAGTGGGAAGAATGTCCCTTACATTGGTGGTCAGTGGGAAGAATGTCCCTTACATTGGGGGTCAGTGGGAAGAATGTCCCTTACATTGGGGGGTCAGTGGGAAGAATGTCCCTTACATTGATGGTCAGTGGGAGGAATGTCCCTTACATTGGTGGTCAGTGGGAGGAATGTCCCTTACATTGGTGGTCAGTGGGAGGAATGTCCCTTACATTGGTGGTCAGTGGGAAGAATGTCCCTTACATTGGTGGTCAGTGGGAAGAATTTCCTTTACATTGGTGGTCAGTGGGAAGAATGTCCCTTACATTGGTGGTCAGTGGGAAGAATGTCCCTTACATTGGGGGTCAGTGGGAAGAATGTCCCTTACATTGGGGGTCAGTGGGAAGAATGTCCCTTACATTGGGGGTCAGTGGGAAGAATGTCCCTTACATTGGTGATCAGTGGGAAGAATGTCCCTTACATTGGGGGTCAGTGGGAAGAATGTCCCTTACATTGGGGGTCAGTGGGAAGAATGTCCCTTACATTGGGGGTCGGTGGGAAGAATGTCCCTTACATTGGTGATCAGTGGGAAGAATGTCCCTTACATTGGTGGTCAGTGGGAAGAATGTCCCTTACATTGGTGGTCAGTGGGAAGAATTTCCATTACATTGGTGGTCAGTGGGAAGAATGTCCCTTACATTGGTGGTCAGTGGGAAGAATGTCCCTTACATTGGGGGTCAGTGGGAAGAATGTCCCTTACATTGGGGGTCAGTGGGAAGAATGTCCCTTACATTGGGGGTCAGTGGGAAGAATGTCCCTTACATTGGTGATCAGTGGGAAGAATGTCCCTTACATTGGGGGTCAGTGGGAAGAATGTCCCTTACATTGGGGGTCAGTGGGAAGAATGTCCCTTACATTGGGGGTCAGTGGGAAGAATGTCCCTTACATTGGGGGTCGGTGGGAAGAATGTCCCTTACATTGGTGATCAGTGGGAAGAATGTCCCTTACATTGGGGGTCAGTGGGAAGAATGTCCCTTACATTGGGGGTCAGTGGGAAGAATGTCCCTTACATTGGTGATCAGTGGGAAGAATGTCCCTTACATTGGTGGTCAGTGGGAAGAATGTTCCTTACATTGGGGGTCAGTGGGAAGAATGTCCCTTACATTGGGGGTCAGTGGGAAGAATGTCCCTTACATTGGTGGTCAGTGGGAAGAATGTCCCTTACATTGTTGGTCAGTGGGAAGAATGTCCCTTACATTGGGGGTCAGTGGGAAGAATGTCCCTTACATTGTTGGTCAGTGGGAAGAATGTCCCTTACATTGGTGGTCAGTGGGAAGAATGTCCCTTACATTGGTGGTCAGTGGGAAGAATGTCCCTTACATTGGTGGTCAGTGGGAAGAATGTCCCTTACATTGGGGGTCAGTGGGAAGAATGTCCCTTACATTGGGGGTCAATGGGAAGAATGTCCCTTACATTGGTGATCAGTGGGAAGAATGTCCCTTACATTAGTGATCAGTGGGAAGAATGTCCCTTACATTGGTGATCAGTGGGAAGAATGTCCCTTACATTGATGGTCGGTGGGAAGAATGTCCCTTACATTGGTGATCAGTGGGAAGAATGCCCCTTACATTGGGGGGTCAGTGGGAAGAATGTCCCTTACATTGGGGGTCAGTGGGAAGAATGTCCCTTACATTGGAGGTCAGTGGGAAGAATGTCCCTTACATTGGAGGTCAGTGGGAAGAATGTCCCTTACATTGGAGGTCAGTGGGAAGAATGTCCCTTACATTGGGGGTCAGTGGGAAGAATGTCCCTTACATTGGGGGTCAGTGGGAAGAATGTCCCTTACATTGGGGGTCAGTGGGAAGAATGTCCCTTACATTGGGGGTCAGTGGGAAGAATGTCCCTTACATTGGGGGTCAGTGGGAAGAATGTCCCTTACATTGGTGATAAGTGGGAAGAATGTCCCTTACATTGGGGGTCAGTGGGAAGAATGTCCCTTACATTGGTGATCAGTGGGAAGAATGTCCCTTACATTGGGGGTCAGTGGGAAGAATGTCCCTTACATTGGGGGTCAGTGGGAAGAATGTCCCTTACATTGGTGGTCAGTAGGAAGAATGTCCCTTACATTAGTGATCAGTGGGAAGAATGTCCCTTACATTGGTGGTCAGTGGGAAGAATGTCCCTTACATTGGGGGTCAGTGGGAAGAATGTCCCTTACATTGGTGATCAGTGGGAAGAATGTCCCTTACATTGGGGGTCAGTGGGAAGAATGTCCCTTACATTGGTTACATTGAGCTACTTGATGCTGGGTGTCCTCCAGCCAGGAAATGAGGTGGAGCTCTAGATAAGATAGGATGCCTATGCACTCACAGGCTATGGGGGGCGCTGCGGACACCCCCTGCCCGGGGATTAGGGGACAAGGCCATGGATAAACCTACATAATATCAATTTCCAACACTGTTCGCGCCCACCTCGGGGTGTCCCCGCCCTCCCTGGGGTGTCCCTACTGCTTATGATGGGAACCCCTTTGCAACAGTCCCGGGAACTACGGGCACCCCAATAGAGGCCCTGAGAGAGAAAAAAACTGTCGGGGGGGGGGGGGTTAGCTCTCATCTACTAAGATCAGTTTGGGGTGGAGTCACCCTTTAAGAAGCTTGCCCCCCTGGTTAAGGTCAATACCTCCTGTCCGGAGGCACCCGAGGGGGTGTTAACTCTCATCTACAAAGATCAGTTTGGGGTGGAGTCACCCTTTAAGAAGCTTGCCCTGCCCTGGTTAAGATCAATACCTCTTGTCTGGTGTGGGGGCGGACTGACCATTGGGAAACTCAGGCACTGCCCGAGGGCCCGGGGTCAGTAAGGGGCTTTTTTGAGTTTGGGCAAGGACACAGGGGCCCCATGGTCCCCTATTGCCCGGGGGCCCCATGAGTTGTCAGTCTGCCCCTGGTCCGGTGGCACCCGGGGGGGTAACTCTCATCTATTAAGTTCAGTTTGGGGTGGAGTCGCCCTTTAAGAAGCCTGCCCCGCCCTGGTTAAGGTCAATACCTCCTGTCCAGAGGCACCTGGGGGGGGTAACTCTCATCTACTAACATCAGTTTGGGGTGGAGTCACCCTTTAAGAAGCTTGCCCCCGCCCAGGTTAAGGTCAATACCTCTTGTCCGGAGGCACCCGGGGGGGGGGGGGGGGTAACTCTCATCTACTAAGACCAGTTTGGGGTGGAGTCGCCCTTTAAGAAGCCCGCCCCGCCCTGGTTAAGGTCAATATGTCCTGTGTGGATGCTCCCGGGGGGTAACTCTCATCTACTAACATCAGTTTGGGGTGGAGTCACCCTTTAAGAAGCCCGCCCTGGTTAAAGTCAATACCTCCTGCCCAGTGGCACGGGGGAGGGGGGGGGGGTTTGTTAAGCACCCACAGAGGGAGGGACGCCGACTACAAAGCCCACAATGCAATGGGGGGGGGCAGCAAACATGAATAGATGGAGGCTCAGGTGGCGGCAATTATCCCCGACCATCTGGCAGGCTTGTTAGGCGCTGCGGGAAAAGGGATCAGATGTATTGATTATCAGTTATTAGGAGACTGGGAGTCCCTGCCCCGCCCCCCACCCCTCCGGGGGGAAGGCAGACGCGGCGGGCTATGAGATCATAGCACAAATGTAGTAATCTATGAGATAAGCGGCGGCCAATCGCAGTGCCCGATCGAGTGACTTCCTGACAGCGGCGTGTCAGGAGAAGTGCCGCGGGGGGGGGTGTGACGGCTCGCCATTCTCGCGTGCTCGCAGTTAAAAGAGCCAACCCTTCCAGCACAGCGGGGGTTATTCCAGAAAATGAGGTTCCTTTTTTTTTAATGGACCTCCCCCCCCTTCTTGTCAGTAAAATGGGGAGGCCGGGGATCCCCCCCCTCCACTCCCCTCACCGTCGGGGGTTATTCCAGAAAATGAGGTTCCTTTTTTTTTAATGGACCTCCCCCCCCTTCTTGTCAGTAAAATGGGGAGGCCGGGGATCCCCCCCCTCCACTCCCCTCACCGTCGGGGGTTAATCCAGAAAAAGAGGTTCCTTTTTTTTTAATGGACCCCCCCCCCCCCTTCTTGTCAGTAAAATGGGGATGCCGGGGATCCCCCCCCCTCCACTCCCCTCACCGTCGGGGGTTAATCCAGAAAAAGAGGTTCCTTTTTTTTTTAATGGACCCCCCCCTTCTCGTCAGTAAAATGGGGTGGCCGGGGCCCCCCTCACCGCCGCCCTCCCTGGGCCACCAGGGGTTAAAAGTTCTGGCACAAGCATGGCGCTGACTCTTCGGGGATACGACAACATGGCCGCCGGCACCCTTTGTTCTCAACGCTGCTGCAGTCAGTTTTTGGGGTGGGGGGGTGGCGGTGAACGGGATGGGGGGGTGTCTCCGGCTGAAGCAGGCCAATGGGGGGGGGATCACAGAGCTCAAAAAGGATGGGGGGGTTGGGGGGCACACGTGGGAGCGCGGACGGACCTCTGCATTGAAAGCTCCTCGTGCTGCTGGAGGAAGGGGGGCGTGGCGGATCCACAGACCCGGGATGCTGCTAGGCAGAATCCGAACTGGGGGGGCCCCTTTTCTAGAAGAGGGGGGGGCGCCGGGGGGGGGGACGCCCCCTATGATCCCGCCACTGACCGACCCCCCCTCCCCCCAGAGCTGGGATCAGCAAGACATTCCCTAGCACTGGGAGCCGTGGATCACATTTAAAGGGCACCTGTCCTGTGGAATAGATATGGGGCTGCCGTTCTGAAGATGCTAATTGCCTGGCCGCACCCAAAACCAGCACGCGGCAAGTGAAAAATAGGCAGGACTCCTTCACTCCGCTTCCTTTGCCGCCCCCCTCTGAAGAGGGATCTGCGGTGGATCGTTTTTCAGACAGACAGGGAGGAGGTGAAAGGATGCCTCTTCGCTGCCTGATTTAACCCTGTAAACGCCGCCCAAAAACAAGGGCGGCGGGTGACTACGCAGTGACCCCGAACAACCCAGGGGTGTCTTATACCTCACCCTCCTCCAAATTCCTACATTGTGTCATACCCTGTGATGTCATCACTGGGCATCTGTGATTCTCTATGCGGTGCAGGAGGATCATGGCTGGTGGGAGGGGCCAGTACATAGCTTTCTGAAAAACATTGCAGTACCCTGCCTCAGTCCTTCTCTCCAGAGCCCTCAGTACTGATGCAAGCAGAGGGAGGAGTTATGCAAATATCAAAATGCCTTGATGGGCGGGTGTCAGTCTGGAGGAGTGGGGGCGGTCCTAGGCAAAATGTATTTGCATAGTTAACACCCACAGGTGACGCTGAGCCTACCCGATTGAAAGAACTGATGAAAGGGGCAGGGCCAGACAGTCATGCTGAGGAGGAAATGCTAGATGATGTTGGACGTCCTCCAGCCCGGAAATGAGGCGGAGCTCTATATGACTGGCTGCAGCTTCTAATGCACATTGTGAGGGGCTCCCAGTGTGCGGTGACATCAGAGGAAGACGATTCATTCCAGGAGGAGGAGCCGGGACACCTGTGAAAGACTGAAGGGGAGGAGCCGTCACACCTGTGCAAGACTGAAGGGGAGGAGCCGGCACACCTGTGCAAGACTGAAGGGGAGGAGCCGCTACACCTGTGCAAGACTGAAGGGGAGGAGCCGGTACACCTATGCAAGACTGAAGGGGAGGAGCCGGTACACCTGTGCAAGACTGAAAGGGAGGAGCTGGTAACTGAGGGACGGGGATGGTAGGACGAATCTGATGGACGGGGATGGTAGGAGGAATCTGATGGACGGGGATGGTAGGAGGAATCTGATGGATGGGTACACCTATGCAAGACTGAAGGGGAGGAGCCAGTACACCTGTGCAAGACTGAAGGGGAGGAGCCGTCACACCTGTGCAAGACTGAAGGGGAGGAGCCGGCACACCTGTGCAAGACTGAAGGGGAGGAGCCGGTACACCTGTGCAAGACTGAAGGGGAGGAGCTGGTACACCTGTGCAAGACTGAAGGGGAGGAGCCGGTACACCTGTGCAAGACTGATGGGGAGGAGCCAGTACACCTGTGCAAGACGGAAGGGGAGGAGCCAGTACACCTGTGCAAGACTGAAGGGGAGGAGCTGGTACACCTGTGCAAGACTGAAGGGGAGGAGCCGGTACACCTGTGCAAGACTGAAGGGGAGGAGCCGTTACACCTGTGCAAAACTGAAGGGGAGGAGCCGTTACACCTGTGCAAGACTGAAGGGGAGGAGCTGGTACACCTGTGCAAGACTGAAGGGGAGGAGCCAGTACACCTGTGCAATACTGAAGGGGAGGAGCCGGTACACCTGTGCAAGACTGAAGGGGAGGAGCCGGTACACCTGTGCAAGACTGAAGGGGAGGAGCCAGTACACCTGTGCAAGACTGAAGGGGAGGAGCCGGTACACCTGTGCAAGACTGAAGGGGAGGAGCCGGTACACCTGTGCAAGACTGAAGGGGAGGAGCCAGTACACCTGTGCAAGACTGAAGGGGAGGAGCCATACACCTAGAGGATGGGGGTCAGATATAACAATCGGTTGGCCCGCCTTCCAGGAGAGTCGGGTGATGGGGGAACGCTGCGCGCTCTTCCTCAGGGGTGCCAATTACCGTCTAGACAGCCACCAGAGAGGCAGACGCGGCGACTCTCCCGCAGGGAGCTTCTTCTGCCCTACATAACCATCGCTCAGCCGCTGGGCTAACAATCCCGTCCCCTCAGCATGCGCCGCGCTCAGCGTAATCACATGACCGCCAACCCGCAGAGACGGCACTTACCATTCATTAACCTCCTTACGTTTACACCGCCGCGCCAGACGCCTAATCGCCTCACACACGCCGTAGCGTCTACGGACTCCGCATTGTTCTACAGGAACTGTTCCCTGACACGGAAGACAATAAATATTGTAATATAGAAAATAAATACATCAAGAAAAAGTCTCAAATAATAAATACATAAAGAAAAACAGTGTAACATCAAAAAAAAAAAAAGTAAAAATAAATAATATAGCAGAAAACACATATAAATGTAAATATGAATAATGTATTTAAATATCAAAATATAAAATTTAAAATAAAATTAGTTAAAAATAAAAAGTTTTTTTTTTTTTAAATGCAAAATAAATACATAAATTATACAGTAAATATCTAAATATATATTATTAAATAAAACAGCAAATTATTTTTAAAAAAACAAAATACTTTATTTTAAAAACAAATAAAATTGCAAAAGAGAAGGGTAAAAAAAATGTACATATACAGCGTGTCTGTATGTATATATATATATTTTAGATTATTTATAACTTTTCCAGCATTTATAAGCTATTTTTATTCATTGATTTTTATTTATAGTTGATTTTTGTTCTTAATATTTTTTATATATAAGTAAAAAAAAAAAGTTTGTAGAAGGAGGAGGAGACATTTCCTCAGTCCCCTCCCCCAGTGATCAGACTGAACATTGTAACTTTGTAGGAGGAGGAGGAGGTGTTTCCTCAGTCTCCTCCCCCTTGATCAGACTGTACATTGTAACTTTGTAGAAGGAGGAGGAGTCATTTCCTCAGTCTCCTCCCCCAGTGATCAGACTGTACATTGTAACTTTGTAGAAGGAGGAGGAGTAATTTCCTCAGTCTCCCCTCCCCCAGTGATCAGACTGTACATTGTAACTTTGTAGAAGGAGGAGGAGGCGTTTCCTCAGTCTCCTCCCCCAGTGATCAGACTGTACATTGTAACTTTGTAGAAGGAGGAGGTGTTTCCCCGGTCTCCTCCCCCTTGATCAGACTGTACATTGTAACTTTGTAGAAGGAGGAGGAGGTGTTTCCTCAGTCTCCTCCCCCTTGATCAGACTGTACATTGTAACTTTGTAGAAGGAGGAGGAGTCATTTCCTCAGTCTCCTCCCCCAGTGATCAGACTGTACATTGTAACTTTGTAGAAGGAGGAGGAGTCATTTCCTCAGTCTCCTCCCCCAGTGATCAGACTGTACATTGTAACTTTGTAGAAGGAGGAGGAGGCATTTCCTCAGTCTCCTCCCCCAGTGATCAGACTGTACATTGTAACTTTGTAGAAGGAGGAGGAGGCGTTTCCTCAGTCTCCTCCCCCAGTGATCAGACTGTACATTGTAACTTTGTAGAAGGAGGAGGTGTTTCCCCGGTCTCCGCCCCCTTGATCAGACTGTACATTGTAACTTTGTAGAAGGAGGAGGAGGTGTTTCCTCAGTCTCCTCCCCCAGTGATCAGACTGTACATTGTAACTTTGTAGCCAGTCACAAGGTGAGGGGCTGATCTGTGGCAGACAAGAGTTAACAGAGTCTCCTTAGTATCAGGCGCTGTGGGAATACCTCGGTGGGATAATTCTGGGATGGGCGGTGCACTGTGGGGGGGGGGGGCACTGTTGGGGGGAGGGTGGCACTGTCGGGGGGGGGGCACTGTCGGGGGGGGGGGGGGGTGATCCTCTCCGTTCTCTCCCAGCATTGTCAGGAAAAAATGTAATGAGATCCGCGGATAGGTTACACAGCGGCGCGGCGCGCTCCCAGGCTGCACTCCCAGGGGGCGGGGACAACACCTGGCGGGTTAATTTGTAGCGTCGCTGCGTGAATCCCCCGCGAGACGAGCCGGAGACAGCAGTCCTGCACAACAGGCGGTCCCTGCGGAGCCGCGGTCTCTGTCGGCGGGCGCAGGTGGGGATTCAAAGGAGCGCCGAGAGCCGCAGCCGAGAAGAACGCCCCTCCCCCCCCCACTCACCTGCTTCCACCAAAGGTGGTTGTGAAACATTCCCCGCATCGCCTGATGGAACCTGCAGAGGCTTCTTTTGGAAGAGCGCCGCGGTCCGATGCCACATTAGGCTGGGGGGTGCGCCAGACAGGAAGTGAGGGGTGCGTGGAAAAATGTCTCCCCCCCCAGGAGCAGAACTTTAACTCAGGTGCGACAATGACGAGCAACGCTCTGGATCTGATAACTGAAAGCGCCCAAAGTTCGCCATTGTCGCCGCCGGGCGAGTAAGTCGTGCTCCGCCCACCTCGCAGCACACGAACCTCCCCGCTATGGAGGCTTCAACAGAAGGTTTGGAGATTTTCCACTGCCGATTACTGAGCAACATGGAAACAAATAAAAGACTACATTGTAGCAACCTTCTTTGCAACATGTTACTTCATATGCAGCCTCTTACCTGACCAATCCGGAGCTCCGTCCTCCATCATGTGACTGAAGGCCACGGCGCCGATCACATGAGCCTTTGGTTCACAAGCAGACGAGCCACGCCCCGGGAGACCTGGAAGGAGAGAAGAGATGAGGAAACCACAGAGGGGGAACGGCGGGCGAACATCTTCACGTGAACATATGGAAAGATAAAGATGAAATTTAACCCCCCCTCCCCCAACAACATGATAATTAGACAATTCGTTCCAAATCGAAATTCAGACACATTCTTCGTTCTTCGGAGATTCGGATGTATCCGAATGACAAAAGCAACAAATTTAAACACATCGGAAATAAGGAGAGGAAATTTCATCTGAAATCAAATTCGAACACAAGAATAGAATAAAACAGAGTAAAAAATAAAGGAACGGGATGGAAAAGAATAAATTGAAAATCGAATAGAATAGACTAGAAAAGAATAGAGTAAAACAAAACAGAAAGATTACAATAGAATAGAATAAGATTCAAAAAGAATATAATATAAAATAAAATAATAGAGGAGAGTAACACATAATAGAATAGAATAGCATAAAACATAGAAAAGAAATGAATAGAATGTAAAAAAAAAAGAGAAAAGAATTGAATAGAAAAAAAATAGAATAGAAAAGAATACAAAAAAAATAATAGAGGCAAGTAAAACATAGCAGAATAGAAAAAGTAAAAAAGAATAGAAAAGAAAAAACTAAATAGAATAGAAAATAATAGAAAATAAAATAATAGAGGAGAGTAAAACATAATAGAATAGAAAAAGCAGAATAGAATAGAAAAGAAAAAACTAAATAGAATAAAAAATAAAATAGGAGATGAGAGAAAAACATAATAGAATAGAAAAAGTAAAATAGAATAGAAATGAAAAAACCTGAATAGAATAGAGTAAAAGAGAACAGAAAATATTACAATAGAAAATAATACAACATATACATTTCTGAAATTCGAAAAGAATAGAATAGAAAATAAAATAATAGAATAGAGTAAAACATAATAGAATGGAATAAAATAGAAAGAAATAGAACAGAATAGAAAATAAAGAAATAGAACAGAATAGAAAATAAAGAAATAGAAAAGAATAGAATAGAGTATAAAAAATAAAATAGCATAAAACAGAACATAGAATAGAACAGAAAAAAATAGAAAATAAAATAACATAATAGAAAAGAATAGAGTAAAAGAGACCAGAAAAGATTACAACAGAATAGAATAACGCAGATAAAAGGCTGCCTTCCTAAAATTCAAAAAGAATAGAAAATAAAATAATAGAGTAAAACATAATAGAATAGAATAGAAAGAAAAAGTATAGAATAGAACAAATAGAATAGAAAATATAAAAAACTAGAATAGAAAAGAATAGAAAAAATAGAACAGCATAAAACAGAACATAGAATAGAATAGCATCTAAAAAACAAAAAATAATAGAATAGAAAATAAAATAATAGAATAAAATAGAAAAGAAAAGAATAAAATAGAAAAAACAGAGTAGAGAAAAACAATAGAATAGAATAGAAAAAATATAACTGTCTTCCAAATCCGAATTTTCGACTAGAATAAATCTGGATTCGAATTCCAATCCAATACTTTTCACATTCGAATTTTCGACCAAATTCAGAAAATTCAAATCGGATTCGTAAAAAAATTCCATTTTCATTACATGCCGCATATTATAGCTGGTGAAGTCATCCCTGGGTCTCTGTGCTTCTCTATGCAAAGCAGGCAGATCATGGCTGATGGGAGGGGCCAGCTTCCTGAAAAAAAAAAAAAGCACCTGCCTCAGTGTTCCTCTCCAGAGCCCTTAGTCTTGATACAAGCAGTGGGCGGAGCGATGCAAACATTAAAATGCCTTGATGGGTGGGGGTCAGTCTGGAGGAGTAGGGGCGGTCCTAGACAGACTAGGTAACGCCCACATGTGATGCTGATCCTAATGATTGAAACAACTGATGAAAGGGGCGGAGCGAGGGACAGTCAGGCTGGGGAGGCTAGATGATGCTGGATGTCCTCCAGCCAGGAAATAGGGCGGAGCTCTATCTGACTGGCTGCAGTTTCTAATGCACATTGTGAGAAGCTCTGAGTGTGCAGTGACATCAGAGGAACCCATTTAATTCCAGGGGGAGGAGCCAGGACACCTGTGCAAGACTGAATGGGAGGAGCCAGTACACCTGTACAAGACTGAAGGGGAGGAGCCGGGACACCTGTGCAAGACTGAAGGGGAGGAGCCGGGACACCTGTGCAAGGCTGAAGGGGAGGAGCCGGTACACCTGTGCAAGACTGAAGGGGAGGAGCCGGTACACCTGTGCAAGACTGAAAGGGAGGAGCCGGTACACCTGTGCAAGACTGAAAGGGAGGAGCCGGGACACCTGTGCAAGACTGAAGGGGAGGAGCCGGGACACCTGTGCAAGACTGAAGGGGAGGAGCCAGTACACCTGTGCAAGACTGAAGGGGAGGAGCCGGTACACCTGTGCAAGACTGAAGGGGAGGAGCCGGTACACCTGTGCAAGACTGAAGGGGAGGAGCCGGTACACCTGTGCAAGGCTGAAGGGGAGGAGCCGGTACACCTGTGCAAGACTGAAGGGGAGGAGCCGGGACACCTGTGCAAGACTGAAAGGGAGGAGCTGGTAACTGAGGGACGGGGATGGTAGGAGGAATCTGATGGACGGGGATGGTAGGAGGAATCTGATGGACGGGGATGGTAGGAGGAATCTGATGGACGGGGATGGTAGGAGGAATCTGATGGATGGGGATGGTAGGAGGAATCTGATGGATGGAGATGGAGCTGCAGCAATTCAGATAAAGCTCCGCCTCATTTCCTGGCTGGAGGACATCCAACATCACCTAGGTTTTTCCTCCCCAGCCTGACTGTCTCTGGCCCCGCCTCTTTTGTTAATTCATTGGATTTCAGTTCTGTCAATCATGGAGGCTCAGCATCACATGTGGGCGTTACCTATATAAATACAGCCTGCCTAGGACCACCCACTCCTCCAGCAATCCAAGCATTTTTTAATATTTACATAACTCCTCCCACTGCTTGCTCTGGGAAACATGAGAGGAGTAAGGCAGGGTGCTGTGATGATTCCAGGAAGCTATGTACAGCCACTCCCACCAGCCATGATCTGCCTGCGCTGCATAGGGGAGCACAGAGACCCAGTGATGACATCACAGGGTATGAAATATGGTACGTAGTGACAATGGAAAGTTTTTATTTAACATTTTCATAAATAAAAGCCGATTAAACTGGAGCATACGGACGGTATTGAGCAGAAACGTCCGGGCGTATGTAAGAATGAACACGCCGCATGAAGAAACACAATTCTAATATTGACTGCCTTCCCATTCCTGAATGAAGTCCCTGCAAACCTCGGCTCTACGGCCTCCCCCGGGACTCGGCTCCCTGCCTCCACCTCTCCTCCTCCAATGATGACACATGGGGGGGGGGGGGGCAGCTGGGATTCTGCTCAGGGATTGGAAGGGACCATCGAACGATTTATTCTGCTTCTGGTACTTCAGGTCCAGCAACACGTTCTAATCACAGAGACGGCACAACAATGATTTCCTATGGGAGGAAGCGGCATCTGCTGCACCGGGACCCCGCGGGAGAGTCCCCCCCACAACCCACCTCTAACCACCCAACAAATGACTTCCTACCCAGACCACGCCCCCTCCTACTCCCCGCCCACTTTGCAAAATCAGACCAGGAGGAAGCAATACAAGAAGGAGCGGAGTCCTCCAGCAGTGCAGAGTATTTCAGGAGAGGAGAGTTATAGAGGAAGGAGTGGAGTCCTCCAGCAGTGCAGAGTATTTCAGGAGAGGAGTTATAGAGGAAGGAGTGGAGTCCTCCAGCAGTGCAGAGTATTTCAGGAGAGGAGAGTTATAGAGGAAGGGGCGGAGTCCTCCAGCAGTGCAGAGTATTTCAGGAGAGGAGAGTTATAGAGGAAGGGGCGGAGTCCTCCAGCAGAGCAGAGTATTTCAGGAGAGTCATAGAGGAAGGGGCGGAGTCCTCCGGTGGGGCGGAATGTAGTTCTAGGAAGACAGTTGGCTGTATCTGTGCTGTGTCAGTAGAAGCAGAATAGAGAGTGATGTCATCACCTGCCTGGGATGGGATGACATCATCCATATGACAATGTGAAGGTGACATCATCAGCTTCCTGTACAGTGATGGCCGCAGTGCAAAACATCATGTAATCAGAATCCTCCTTCATTCTTGGGCCCTTCCCTTCAATACAATCAGTGACCCCCAATGGTAGACTCCTCATACCTCCCCCCCTGCCTCTGTACACCCCTCATACCTCCCCCCCCGCCTCTGTACACCCCCCATACCTCCCCCCCCCCGCCTCTGTACACCCCTCATACCTCCCTCCCTGCCTCTGTACACCCCTCATACCTCCCCCCCCCGCCTCTGTACACCCCTCATACCTCCCCCCCCGCCTCTGTACACTCCTCATACCTCCCCCCCTGCCTCTGTACACCCCTCATACCTCCCCCCCCGCCTCTGTACACCCCTCATACCTCCCCCCCGCCTCTGTACACTCCTCATACCTCCCCCCCCGCCTCTGTACACTCCTCATACCTCCCCCCCGCCTCTGTACACCCCTCATACCTCCCCCCCTCCCCTCTGTACACCCCTCATACCTCCCCCCCCGCCTCTGTACACCCCTCATACCTCCCCCCCCGCCTCTGTACACCCCTCATACCTCCCCCCGCCTCTGTACACCCTTCATACCTCCCCCCCCGCCTCTGTAACACCCCTCATACCTCCCCCCCGCCTCTGTACACCCCTCATACCTCCCCCCGCCTCTGTACACCCCTCATACCTCCCCACCGCCTCTGTACACCCCTCGTACCTCCCCCCCGCCTCTGTACACCCCTCGTACCTCCCCCCCCCACTTCTGTACACCCTTCATACCTCCCCCACCCCCCCGTAAGCCCCTCATACCTCCCCCACCTTACCGTACGCCCCTCAAACCTCCCCCATACCTCACTGTACACCTCATACCTCTCCCACCTCACCGTACATCCCTCATACCTCCCGCACCTCACCATACACCCCTCATACCTCCCACACCTCACCGTACACCCCTCATACCTCCCCCGCCTTACCGTAAACCCTCATACCTCCCGCACCTCACCGCACAACCCTCTTACCTCCCACCATTCACCGTACAACCATCATACCTCCCACACCTCACCGTACAACCCTCATACCTCCCGCACCTCACCGTACACCCCTCATACCTCCCCCACCGTACGTCCCTCATACCTCCCCCGCCTCACCGTACACCCTCATACCTCCCGCACCTCACCGTACAACCCTCATACCTCCCCCACCTTACCGTACGCCCCTCATACCTCCCCCACTTCATAGTACGCCCCTCATACCTCCCCCGCCCCACTGTACCCCCTCATACCTCCCCCACCCCACTGTACGCCCCTCATACCTCCCCCACCCCCACTGTACACCCCTCATACAGTGAGGTAGATATGAGGGGTATACAGTGAGGCAAGGGAGGTATGAGGAGTATACAGTGTGGTGTGATGTAACTATTAGGTGTATACACTGAGGTATATATGAGGGGTATACAGTGAGGTGTGAGGTATATATTGGGGAATACAGTGAGGTGTGAGGTATATATGAGGGGTATACAGTGAGGTGTGAGGTATATATGAGGGGTATACAGTGAGGTGTGAGGTATATATTGGGGAATACAGTGAGGTGTGAGGTATATATGAGGGGTATACAGTGAGGTATATATGAGGGGTATACAGTGAGGTGTGAGGTATATATGAGGGGTATACAGTGAGGTGTGAGGTATATATGAGGGGTATACAGTGAGGTTTGAAGTATATATGAGGGGTATACAGAGAGGTGTGAGGTATATATGAGGGGTATACAGTGAGGTGTGAGGTAAATATGAGGGGTATACAGTGAGGTGTGAGGTATATATGGGGGTATACAGTGAGGTGTGAGGTATATATGAGGAGTATACAGTGTGGTGTGATGTAACTATTAGGTGTATACACTGAGGTATATATGAGGGGTATACAGTGAGGTGTGAGGTATATATTGGGGAATACAGTGAGGTGTGAGGTATATATGAGGGGTATACAGTGAGGTGTGAGGTATATATGAGGGGTATACAGTGAGGTGTGAGGTATATATTGGGGAATACAGTGAGGTGTGAGGTATATATGAGGGGTATACAGTGAGGTATATATGAGGGGTATACAGTGAGGTGTGAGGTATATATGAGGGGTATACAGAGAGGTGTGAGGTATATATGAGGGGTATACAGTGAGGTTTGAAGTATATATGAGGGGTATACAGAGAGGTGTGAGGTATATATGAGGGGTATACAGTGAGGTGTGAGGTAAATATGAGGGGTATACAGTGAGGTGTGAGGTATATATGGGGGTATACAGTGAGGTGTGAGGTATATATGAGGGGTATACAGTGAGGTATGAGGTATATATGAGGGGTATAAAGAGAGGTATGAGGTATATATGAGGGGTATACAGTGAGGTGTGAGGTATATATGGGGGTATACAGTGAGATGTGAGGTATATATGAGGGGTATACATTGAGGTATGAGGTATATATGAGGGGCATACAGTGAGGTGTGAGGTATATATGAGGGGTATACAGTGAGGTGTGAGGTATATATGAGGGGTATACAGAGAGGTATATATGAGGGGTATACAGTGAGGTGTGAGGTATATATGGGGGGCATACAGTGAGGTGTGAGGTATATATGAAAGGTATACAGTGAGGTGTGAGGTATATATGAGGGGTATACAGTGAGGTATATATGAGGGGTATACAGTGAGGTGTGAGGTATATATTGGGGTATACAGTGAGGTATATATTGGGGTATACAGTGTGGTGTGAGGTATATATGAGGGGTATACAGTGAGGTGTGAGGTATATATGAGGGGTATACAGTGTGGTTTGAGGTATATATGGGGGGTATACAGTGAGGTATATATGAGGGGTATACAATGAGGTGTGAGGTATATATGAGGGGTATACAGTGAGGTGTGAGGTATATATGAGGGGTAAACAGTGAGGTGTGAGGTATATATGGGGGGTATACAGTGAGGTATATATGAGGGGTATACAGTGAGGTGTGAGGTATATATGAGGGGTATACAGTGAGGTGTGAGGTATATATGAGGGGTAAACAGTGAGGTATATATGGGGGGTATACAGTGAGGTATATATGAGGGGTATACAATGAGGTGTGAGGTATATATGAGGGGTATACAGTGAGGTGTGAGGTATATATGAGGGGTATACAGTGAGGTATATATGAGGGGTATACAGTGAGGTATATATTGGGGTATACAGTGAGGTATATATGTGGGTATACTTTGAGGTGTGAGGTATATATGAGGGGTATACAGTGTGGTATGAGGTATATATGAGGGGTATACAGTGAGGTGTGAGGTATATATGAGGGGTAAACAGTGAGGTGTGAGGTATATATGAGGGGTATACAGTGAGGTGTGAGGTATATATGAGGGGTATACAGTGAGGTATATATGAGGGGTATACAGTGAGGTACATATGAGGGGTATACAGTGAGGTGTGAGGTATATATTGGGGTATACAGTGAGGTATATATGAGGGGTATACAGTGAGGTATAAATAGGGGGTATACAGTGAGGTGTGAGGTATATATGAGAGGTATACAGTGAGGTTTATATGAGGGGTATACAGTGAGGTATATATGAGGGGTATACAGTGAGGTGTAAGGTATATATGAGGGGTATACAGTGAGGTGTGAGGTATATATGGGGGTATACAGTGAGGTATATATGGGGGTATACAGTGAGGTGTGAGGTATATATGAGGGGTATACAGTGAGGTATATATGGGGGTATACAGTGAGGTATATATGAGGGGTATACAGTGAGGTGTGAGGTATATATGGGGGTATACAGTGAGGTGTGAGTTATATATGAGGGGTATACAGTGAGGTATATATGAGGGGTATACAGTGAGGTGTGAGGTATATATGGGGGTATACAGTGAGGTGTGAGTTATATATGAGGGGTATACAGTGAGGTATATATGGGGGGTATACAGTGAGGTGTGAGGTATATATGGGGGTATACAGTGAGGTGTGAGGTATATATGGGGGGTATACAGTGAGGTATATATGAGGGGTATACAGTGAGGTGTGAGGTATATATGGGTGTATACAGTGAGGTGGAAGGTATATATGGGGGTATACAGTGAGGTATATATGGGGGTATACAGTGAGGTGTGAGGTATATATGGGGGTATACAGTGAGGTATATATGGGGGTATACAGTGAGGTATATATGGGGGGTACACAGTGTGCTGTGAAATGGGGTCACTCAGTACTTGGTGAGGGGACCCCCAACCCCCTTCCCCCGCCCCCCGGTGTCCCTTTGATTACCGGTCAGGTCGTCTCTCAGTAGATTTTGGGGTCTCCATGGTGTCGGTGTCAGTTCCGGTGTGACTCCTCCCTGCACTCGGTGGAGATCTGGAGGTCGGATGATGAAGTCGCCTCATTGTGAGTATAATTTTATTTTGTTTTATATTTATTAAAATGGTTTATCTGCACCATCAGTTTTACTGAGGGTTATACAGTGAGGTGTGAGGTATATATGAGGGTTATACAGTGAGGTGTGAGGTATATATGAGGGTTATACAGTGAGGTGTGAAGTATATATGAGGGTTATACAGTGAGGTGTGAGGTATATATGAGGGGTATACACGGAGGTGTGAGGTATATATGGGGGTATACAGTGAGGTGTAAGGTATATATGAGGGGTATACAGAGAGGTATATATGAGGGGTATACAGTTAGGTGTGAGGTATATATGGGGGGTATACAGTGAGGTGTGAGGTATATATGAGGGGTATACAGAGAGGTATATATGAGGGGTATACAGTGAGGTGTGAGGTATATATGGGGGGTATACAGTGAGGTGTGAGGTATATATGAGGGTTATACAGTGAGGTATATATGGGGGGTATACAGTGTGGTGTGAGGTATATATGAGGGGTATACAGTGAGGTGCGAGGTATATATGAGGGGTATACAGTGAGGTGTGGGGTATATATGAGGGGTATACAGTGTGGTGTGAGGTATATATGAGGGGTATACAGTGAGGTGCGAGGTATATATGAGGGGTATACAGTGTGGTGTGAGGTATATATGAGGGGTATACAGTGAGGTGCGAGGTATATATGAGGGGTATACAGTGTGGTGTGAGGTATATATGAGGGGTATACAGTGAGGTGCGAGGTATATATGAGGGGTATACAGTGAGGTGTGGGGTATACAGTGAGGTGTGAGGTATATATGAGGGTTATACAGTGAGGTGTGAGGTATATATGAGGGGTATACAGTGAGGTATATATGAGGGGTAAACAGTGAGGTATATATTGGGGTATACAGAGAGGTGTGAGGTATATATTTGGGTATACAGTGAGGTATATATTGGGGTATACAGTGAGGTGTGAGGTATATATGAGGGGTATACAGTGAGGTGTGAGGTATATATGAGGGGTATACAGTGTGGTGTGAGGTATATATGAGGGGTATACAGTGAGGTGTGAGGTATATATGAGGGGTATACAGTGTGGTGTGAGGTATATATGAGGGGTATACAGTGAGGTATATATTGGGGTATACAGTGAGGTGTGAGGTATATATGAGGGGTATACAGTGAGGTGTGAGGTATATATGAGGGGTATACAGTGTGGTGTGAGGTATATATGAGGGGTATACAGTGAGGTATATATTGAGGTATACAGTGAGGTGTGAGGTATATATGAGGGGTATACAGTGAGGTGTGAGGTATATATGGGGGTATACAGTGTGGTGCGAGGTATATATGAGGGGTATACAGTGAGGTATATATGAGGGGTATACAGTGAGGTGTGAGGTATATATGAGGGTATACAGTGAGGTATATAAGAGGGGTATACAGTGAGGTATATATGTGGGTATACTTTGAGGTGTGAGGTATATATGAGGGGTATACAGTGAGGTGTGAGGTATATATGAGGGGTATACAGTGAGGTATATATGAGGTGTATATGAGGGGTATACAGTGAGGTGTGAGGTATATATTGGAGTATACAGTGAGGTATATATGAGGGGAATACAGTGAGGTGTGAGGTATATATTGGGGTATACAGTGAGGTATATATGAGGGGTATACAGTGAGGTATATATGAGGGGAATACAGTGAGGTGTGAGGTTTATATGGGGGTATACAGTGAGGTATTTTTAAGGGGTATACAGTGTGGTGTGAGGTATATATGGGGGTATACAGTGAAGTATATATGAGGGGTATACAGTGAGGTATATATGGGGGGTATACAGTGAGGTGTGAGGTATATATGAGGGGTATACAGTGAGGTATATATGGGGGTATACAGTGAGGTGTGAGGTATATATGAGGGGTATACAGTGAGGTGTGAGGTATATATGGGGGTATACAGTGAAGTATATATGAGGGGTATACAGTGAGGTATATATGAGGGGTATACAGTGAGGTGTGAGGTATATATTGGGGTATACAGTGAGGTATATATGAGGGGTATACAGTGAGGTGTGTGGTATATATGAGGGGTATACAGTGAGGTGTGAGGTATATATGGGGGTATACAGCGAGGTGTGAGGTATATACGAGGGGTATAAAGTGAGGTGTGAGGTATATATGAGGGGTATACAGTGAGGTGTGAGGTATATATGGGGGTATACAGTGAGGTGTGAGGTATATATGAGGGGTATACAGTGAGGTATATATGAGGGGTATACAGTGAGGTGTGAGGTATATATGGGGGTGTACAGTGAGGTATATATGAGGGGTATACAGTGAGGTATATATGGGGGTATACAGTGAGGTGTGAGGTATATATTGGGGTATGCAGTGAGGTGTGAGGTATATATGGGGGTATACAGTGAGGTATATATGAGGGGTATACAGTGAGGTATATATGGGGGTATACAGTGAGGTGTGAGGTATATATGAGGGGTATACAGTGAGGTGTGAGGTATATATGAGGGGTATACAGTGAGGTGTGAGGTATATATGAGGGGTATACAGTGAGGTGTGAGGTATATATGAGGGTTATACAGTGAGGTGTGAGGTATATATGAGGGGTATACAGTGAGGTGTAAGGTATATATGAGGGGTATACACTGAGGTGTGAGGTATATATGGGGGTATACAGTGAGGTATGAGGTATATCTGGGGGGTATACAGTGGGGTATATATGAGGGGTATACAGTGAGGAGTAAGGTATATATGAGGGGTATACAGTGAGGTATATATGAGGGGTATACAGTGAGGTGTGAGGTATATATGAGGGGTATACAGTGAGGTATATATGAGGGGTATACAGTGAGGTGTGAGGTATATATGAGGGGTATACAGTGAGGTATATATGGGGGGTATACAGTGAGGTGTGAGGTATATATGAGGGGTATACAGAGAGGTATATATGAGGGGTATACAGTGAGGTGTGAGGTATATATGGGGGGTATACAGTGAGGTGTGAGGTATATATGAGGGTTATACAGTGAGGTATATATGGGGGGTATACAGTGTGGTGTGAGGTATATATGAGGGGTATACAGTGAGGTGCGAGGTATATATGAGGGGTATACAGTGAGGTGTGGGGTATATATGAGGGGTATACAGTGTGGTGTGAGGTATATATGAGGGGTATACAGTGAGGTGCGAGGTATATATGAGGGGTATACAGTGTGGTGTGAGGTATATATGAGGGGTATACAGTGAGGTGCGAGGTATATATGAGGGGTATACAGTGTGGTGTGAGGTATATATGAGGGGTATACAGTGAGGTGCGAGGTATATATGAGGGGTATACAGTGAGGTGTGGGGTATACAGTGAGGTGTGAGGTATATATGAGGGTTATACAGTGAGGTGTGAGGTATATATGAGGGGTATACAGTGAGGTATATATGAGGGGTATACAGTGAGGTATATATTGGGGTATACAGAGAGGTGTGAGGTATATATTTGGGTATACAGTGAGGTATATATTGGGGTATACAGTGAGGTGTGAGGTATATATGAGGGGTATACAGTGAGGTGTGAGGTATATATGAGGGGTATACAGTGTGGTGTGAGGTATATATGAGGGGTATACAGTGAGGTGTGAGGTATATATGAGGGGTATACAGTGTGGTGTGAGGTATATATGAGGGGTATACAGTGAGGTATATATTGGGGTATACAGTGAGGTGTGAGGTATATATGAGGGGTATACAGTGAGGTGTGAGGTATATATGAGGGGTATACAGTGTGGTGTGAGGTATATATGAGGGGTATACAGTGAGGTATATATTGAGGTATACAGTGAGGTGTGAGGTATATATGAGGGGTATACAGTGAGGTGTGAGGTATATATGGGGGTATACAGTGTGGTGCGAGGTATATATGAGGGGTATACAGTGAGGTATATATGAGGGGTATACAGTGAGGTGTGAGGTATATATGAGGGTATACAGTGAGGTATATAAGAGGGGTATACAGTGAGGTATATATGTGGGTATACTTTGAGGTGTGAGGTATATATGAGGGGTATACAGTGAGGTGTGAGGTATATATGAGGGGTATACAGTGAGGTATATATGAGGTGTATATGAGGGGTATACAGTGAGGTGTGAGGTATATATTGGAGTATACAGTGAGGTATATATGAGGGGAATACAGTGAGGTGTGAGGTATATATTGGGGTATACAGTGAGGTATATATGAGGGGTATACAGTGAGGTATATATGAGGGGAATACAGTGAGGTGTGAGGTTTATATGGGGGTATACAGTGAGGTATTTTTAAGGGGTATACAGTGTGGTGTGAGGTATATATGGGGGTATACAGTGAAGTATATATGAGGGGTATACAGTGAGGTATATATGGGGGGTATACAGTGAGGTGTGAGGTATATATGAGGGGTATACAGTGAGGTATATATGGGGGTATACAGTGAGGTGTGAGGTATATATGAGGGGTATACAGTGAGGTGTGAGGTATATATGGGGGTATACAGTGAAGTATATATGAGGGGTATACAGTGAGGTATATATGAGGGGTATACAGTGAGGTGTGAGGTATATATTGGGGTATACAGTGAGGTATATATGAGGGGTATACAGTGAGGTGTGTGGTATATATGAGGGGTATACAGTGAGGTGTGAGGTATATATGGGGGTATACAGCGAGGTGTGAGGTATATACGAGGGGTATACAGTGAGGTGTGAGGTATATATGAGGGGTATACAGTGAGGTGTGAGGTATATATGGGGGTATACAGTGAGGTGTGAGGTATATATGAGGGGTATACAGTGAGGTATATATGAGGGGTATACAGTGAGGTGTGAGGTATATATGGGGGTGTACAGTGAGGTATATATGAGGGGTATACAGTGAGGTATATATGGGGGTATACAGTGAGGTGTGAGGTATATATTGGGGTATGCAGTGAGGTGTGAGGTATATATGGGGGTATACAGTGAGGTATATATGAGGGGTATACAGTGAGGTATATATGGGGGTATACAGTGAGGTGTGAGGTATATATGAGGGGTATACAGTGAGGTGTGAGGTATATATGAGGGGTATACAGTGAGGTGTGAGGTATATATGAGGGGTATACAGTGAGGTGTAAGGTATAAATGAGGGTTATACAGTGAGGTGTGAGGTATATATGAGGGTTATACAGTGAGGTGTGAGGTATATATGAGGGGTATACAGTGAGGTGTAAGGTATATATGAGGGGTATACACTGAGGTGTGAGGTATATATGGGGGTATACAGTGAGGTATGAGGTATATCTGGGGGGTATACAGTGGGGTATATATGAGGGGTATACAGTGAGGAGTAAGGTATATATGAGGGGTATACAGTGAGGTGTGAGGTATATATGAGGGGTATACAGTGAGGTATATATGAGGGGTATACAGTGAGGTGTGAGGTATATATGAGGGGTATACAGTGAGGTATATATGGGGGGTATACAGTGAGGTGTGAGGTATATATGAGGGGTATACAGTGAGGTATATATGAGGGATATACAGTGAGGTGTGAGGTATATATGAGGGGTATACAGTGTGGTGTGAGGTATATATGAGGGGTATAGAGTGAGGTGTGAGGTATATATGAGGGGTATACAGTGAGGTGTGGGGTATACAGTGAGGTGTGAGGTATATATGAGGGTTATACAGTGAGGTGTGAGGTATATATGAGGGGTATACAGTGAGGTATATATGAGGGGTATACAGTGAGGTGTGAGGTATATATTGGGGTATACAGAGAGGTGTGAAGTATATATTGGGGTATACAGTGAGGTGTGAGGTATATATTAGGGTATACAGTGAGGTGTGAGGTATATATGAGGGGTATACAGTGAGGTGTGAGGTATATATGAGGGGTATACAGTGTGGTGTGAGGTATATATGGGGGGTATACAGTGTGGTGTGAGGTATATATGAGGGGTATACAGTGAGGTATATATGAGGGCTATACAGTGAGGTGTGAGGAATATATTGGGGTATACAGTGAGGTATATATGAGGGGTATACAGTGAGGTGTGAGGTATATATTGGGGTATACAGTGAGGTATATATGAGGGGTATACAGTGAGGTGTGAGGTATATATTGGGGTATACAGTGAGGTATATATGAGGGGTATACAGTGAAGTATATATGAGGGGTATACATTGAGGTATATATGAGGGGTATACAGTGAGGTGTGAGGTATATATGGGGGGTATACAGTGAGGTGTGAGGTATATATGAGGGGTATACAGTGAGGTGTGAGGTATATATGGGGGTATACAGTGATGTATATATGAGGGGTATACAGTGAGGTATATATGAGGGGTATACAGTGAGGTGTGAGGTATATATTGGGGTATACAGTGAGGTATATATGAGGGGTATACAGTGAGGTATATATGGGGGTATACAGTGAGGTATATATGAAAGGTATACAGTGAGGTGTGAGGTATATATGAGGGGTATACAGTGAGGTATATATGGGGGTATACAGTGAGGTGTGAGGTATATATTGGGGTATGCAGTGAGGTGTGAGGTATATATGGGGGTATACAGTGAGGTATATATGAGGGGTATACAGTGAGGTTTGAGTTATATATGGGGGTATACAGTGAGGTGTGAGGTATATATGAGGGGTATACAGTGAGGTGTGAGGTATATATGGGGGGTATACAGTGAGGTGTGAGGTATATATGGGGGTATACAGTGAGGTATATATGGGGGGTATACAGTGAGGTATATATGGGGGTATACAGTGAGGTGTGAGGTATATATGGGGGTATACAGTGAGGTATATATGAGGGGTATACAGTGAGATATATATGGGGGTATACAGTGAGGTGTGAGATATATATTGGGGTATGCAGTGAGGTGTGAGGTATATATGGGGGTATACAATGAGGTATATATGAGGGGTATACAGTGAGGTGTGAGGTATATATGGGGGGTATACAGTGAGGTATATATGGGGGTATACAGTGAGGTGTGAGGTATATAGGAGGGGTATACAGTGAGGTATGAGGTATATATGAGGGGTATACAGTGAGGTGTGAGGTATATATGAGGGGTATACAGTGAGGTGTGAGGTATATATGGGGGGTATACAGTGAGGTATATATGGGGGTATACAGTGAGGTATATATGAGGGGTATACAGTGAGGTATATATGGGGGTATACAGTGAGGTGTGAGGTATATATTGGGGTATGCAGTGAGGTGTGAGGTATATATGGGGGTATACAGTGAGGTATATATGGGGGTATACAGTGAGGTGTGAGGTATATATGAGGGGTATACAGTGAGGTATATATGAGGTGTATATGAGGGGTATACAGTGTGGTGTGAGGTATATATGAGGGGTATACAGTGAGGTATATATGGGTGGTATACAGTGAGGTATATATGGGGGTATACAGTGAGGTGTGAGGTATATATTGGGGTATGCAGTGAGGTGTGAGGTATATATGGGGGTATACAGTGAGGTGTGAGGTATATATGGGGGTATACAGTGAGGTGTGAGGTATATATGAGGGGTATACAGTGAGGTATATATGAGGTGTATATGAGGGGTATACAGTGTGGTGTGAGGTATATATGAGGGGTATACAGTGAGGTATATATGAGGGGTATACAGTGAGGTATATATGAGGGGTATACAGTGAGGTGTGAGGTATATATGAGGGGTATACAGTGAGGTGTGGGGTATACAGTGAGGTGTGAGGTATATATGAGGGTTATACAGTGAGGTGTGAGGTATATATGAGGGGTATACAGTGAGATATATATGGGGGTATACAGTGAGGTGTGAGATATATATTGGGGTATGCAGTGAGGTGTGAGGTATATATGGGGGTATACAATGAGGTATATATGAGGGGTATACAGTGAGGTGTGAGGTATATATGGGGGTATACAGTGAGGTATATATGGGGGTATACAGTGAGGTGTGAGGTATATATGAGGGGTATACAGTGAGGTATGAGGTATATATGAGGGGTATACAGGGAGGTATATATGAGGGGTATACAGTGAGGTGTGTGGTATATATGAGGGGTATACAGTGAGGTGTGAGGTATATATGAGGGGTATACAGTGAGGTGTGAGGTATATATGGGTATACAGTGAGGTGTGAGGTATATATGGGGGTATACAGTGAGGTGTGAGGTATATATGAGGGGTATACAGTGAGGTGTGAGGTATATATGAGGGGTATACAGTGAGGTATATATGAGGGGTATACAGTGAGGTGTGAGGTATATATGAGGGGTATACAGTGAGGTGTGAGGTATATATGGGGGTATACAGTGAGGTATATATGAGGGGTATACAGTGAGGTATATATGGGGGTATACAGTGAGGTGTGAGGTATATATTGGGGTATGTAGTGAGGTGTGAGGTATATATGGGGGTATACAGTGAGGTATATATGAGGGGTATACAGTGAGGTATATATGAGGGGTATACAGTGAGGTGTGAGGTATATATGGGGGTATACAGTGAGGTGTGAGGTATATATGAGGGGTATAAAGTGAGGTGTGAGGTATATATGAGGGGTATACAGTGAGGTGTGAGGTATATATGAGGGGTATACAGTGAGGTGTGAGGTATATATGGGGGGTATACAGTGAGGTGTGAGGTATATATGGGGGTATACAGTGAGGTATATATGGGGGGTATACAGTGAGGTGTGAGGTATATATTGGGGTATGCAGTGAGGTATATATGGGGGGTATACAGTGAGGTGTGAGGTATATATTGGGGTATGCAGTGAGGTGTGAGGTATATATGGGGGTATACAGTGAGGTATATATGAGGGGTATACAGTGAGGTATATATGGGGGTATACAGTGAGGTGTGAGGTATATATTGGTGCATTCAGTGAGGTGTGAGGTATATATGGGGGTATACAGTGAGGTATATATGAGGGGTATACAGTGAGGTATATATCGGGGTATACAGTGAGGTGTGAGGTATATATGAGGGGTATACAGTGAGGTGTGAGGTATATATGAGGGGTATACAGTGAGGTGTGAGGTATATATGGGGGGTATACAGTGAGGTGTGAGGTATATATGGGGGGTATACAGTGAGGTGTGATGTATATATGAGGGGTATACAATGAGGTATATATTGGGGTATACAGTGAGGTGTGAGGTATATATGAGGGGTATACAGTGAGGTATATATTGGGGTATACAGTGAGGTGTGAGGTATATATGGGGGTATACAGTGAGGTGTGAGGTATATATGGGGGGTATACAGTGAGGTGTGAGGTATATATGGGGGTATACAGTGAGGTATATATGGGGGGTATACAGTGAGGTATATATGGGGGGTATACAGTGAGGTGTGAGGTATATATTGGGGTATGCAGTGAGGTATATATGGGGGTATACAGTGAGGTATATATGGGGGGTATACAGTGAGGTGTGAGGTATATATTGGGGTATGCAGTGAGGTGTGAGGTATATATGGGGGTATACAGTGAGGTATATATGAGGGGTATACAGTGAGGTGTGAGGTATATATGAGGGGTATACAGTGAGGTGTGAGGTATATATGGGGGTATACAGTGAGGTATATATGAGGGGTATACAGTGAGGTGTGAGGTATATATTGGGGTATGTAGTGAGGTGTGAGGTATATATGGGGGTATACAGTGAGGTATATATGAGGGGTATACAGTGAGGTATATATGAGGGGTATACAGTGAGGTGTGAGGTATATATGGGGGTATACAGTGAGGTGTGAGGTATATATGAGGGGTATAAAGTGAGGTGTGAGGTATATATGAGGGGTATACAGTGAGGTGTGAGGTATATATGAGGGGTATACAGTGAGGTGTGAGGTATATATGGGGGTATACAGTGAGGTATATATGAGGGGTATACAGTGAGGTGTGAGGTATATATTGGGGTATGTAGTGAGGTGTGAGGTATATATGGGGGTATACAGTGAGGTATATATGAGGGGTATACAGTGAGGTATATATGAGGGGTATACAGTGAGGTGTGAGGTATATATGGGGGTATACAGTGAGGTGTGAGGTATATATGAGGGGTATAAAGTGAGGTGTGAGGTATATATGAGGGGTATACAGTGAGGTGTGAGGTATATATGAGGGGTATACAGTGAGGTGTGAGGTATATATGGGGGGTATACAGTGAGGTGTGAGGTATATATGGGGGTATAGAGTGAGGTATATATGGGGGGTATACAGTGAGGTGTGAGGTATATATTGGGGTATGCAGTGAGGTATATATGGGGGGTATACAGTGAGGTGTGAGGTATATATTGGGGTATGCAGTGAGGTGTGAGGTATATATGGGGGTATACAGTGAGGTATATATGAGGGGTATACAGTGAGGTATATATGGGGGTATACAGTGAGGTGTGAGGTATATATTGGTGCATTCAGTGAGGTGTGAGGTATATATGGGGGTATACAGTGAGGTATATATGAGGGATATACAGTGAGGTATATATCGGGGTATACAGTGAGGTGTGAGGTATATATGAGGGGTATACAGTGAGGTATGAGGTATATATGAGGGGTATACAGTGAGGTGTGAGGTATATATGAGGGGTATACAGTGAGGTGTGAGGTATATATGGGGGGTATACAGTGAGGTGTGAGGTATATATGGGGGGTATACAGTGAGGTGTGATGTATATATGAGGGGTATACAATGAGGTATATATTGGGGTATACAGTGAGGTGTGAGGTATATATGAGGGGTATACAGTGAGGTATATATTGGGGTATACAGTGAGGTGTGAGGTATATATGGGGGTATACAGTGAGGTGTGAGGTATATATGGGGGGTATACAGTGAGGTGTGAGGTATATATGGGGGTATACAGTGAGGTATATATGGGGGGTATACAGTGAGGTATATATGGGGGGTATACAGTGAGGTGTGAGGTATATATTGGGGTATGCAGTGAGGTATATATGGGGGTATACAGTGAGGTATATATGGGGGGTATACAGTGAGGTGTGAGGTATATATTGGGGTATGCAGTGAGGTGTGAGGTATATATGGGGGTATACAGTGAGGTATATATGAGGGGTATACAGTGAGGTATATATGGGGGTATACAGTGAGGTGTGAGGTATATATTGGGGTATGCAGTGAGGTGTGAGGTATATATGAGGGGTATACAGTGAGGTGTGAGGTATATATGAGGGGTATACAGTGAGGTATGAGGTATATATGAGGGGTATACAGTGAGGTATGAGGTATATATGAGGGGTATACAGTGAGGTGTGAGGTATATATGGGGGGTATACAGTGAGGTGTGAGGTATATATGGGGGGTATACAGTGAGGTTTGAGGTATATATGAGGGGTATACAGTGAGGTGTGAGGTATATATGAGGGGTATACAGTGAGGTGTGAGGTATATATGAGGGGTATACAGTGAGGTGTGAGGTATATATGGGGGTATACAGTGAGGTATATATGAGGGGTATACAGTGAGGTGTATATGGGGGTATACAGTGAGGTGTGAGGTATATATTGGGGTATGTAGTGAGGTGTGAGGTATATATGGGGGTATACAGTGAGGTATATATGAGGGGTATACAGTGAGGTGTGAGGTATATATGGGGGTATACAGTGAGGTGTGAGGTATATATGAGGGGTATACAGTGAGGTGTGAGGTATATATGAGGGGTATACAGTGAGGTGTGAGGTATATATGAGGGGTATACAGTGAGGTATATATGGGGGGTATACAGTGAGGTGTGAGGTATATATGGGGGTATACAGTGAGGTATATATGGGGGGTATACAGTGAGGTATATATGGGGGGTATACAGTGAGGTGTGTGGTATATATGGGGGTATACAGTGAGGTGTGAGGTATATATTGGGGTATGCAGTGAGGTGTGAGGTATATATGGGGGTATACAGTGAGGTATATATGAGGGGTATACAGTGAGGTATATATGGGGGTATACAGTGAGGTGTGAGGTATATATTGGGGTATGCAGTGAGGTGTGAGGTATATATGGGGGTATACAGTGAGGTATATATGAGGGGTATACAGTGAGGTGTGAGGTATATATGGGGGTATACAGTGAGGTGTGAGGTATATATGAGGGGTATACAGTGAGGTGTGAGGTATATATGGGGGTATACAGTGAGGTATATATGGGGGGTATACAGTGAGATATATATGGGGGGTATACAGTGAGGTGTGAGGTATATATGGGGGTATACAGTGAGGTATATATGAGGGGTATACAGTGAGGTATATATGGGGGGTATACAGTGAGGTGTGAGGTATATATGGGGGTATACAGTGAGGTATATATGGGGGGTATACAGTGAGGTATATATGAGGGGTATACAGTGAGGTGTGAGGTATATATGAGGGGTATACAGTGAGGTATATATGGGGGGTATACAGTGAGGTGTGAGGTATATATGGGGGTATACAGTGAGGTATATATGAGGGGTATACAGTGAGGTATATATGGGGGGTATACAGTGAGGTATGAGGTATATATGAGGGGTATACAGTGAGGTATATATGAGGGGTATACAGTGAGGTGTGAGGTATATATTGGGGTATGCAGTGAGGTGTGAGGTATATATGGGGGTATACAGTGAGGTGTGAGGTATATATGGGGGTATACAGTGAGGTGTGAGGTATATATTGGGGTATGCAGTGAGGTGTGAGGTATATATGGGGGTATACAGTGAGGTATATATGGGGGTATACAGTGAGGTGTGAGGTATATATGAGGGGTATACAGTGAGGTGTGAGGTATATATGAGGGGTATACAGTGAGGTGTGAGGTATATATGGGGGGTATACAGTGAGGTGTGAGGTATATATGGGGGTATACAGTGAGGTATATATGGGGGGTATACAGTGAGGTGTGAGGTATATATGGGGGTATACAGTGAGGTATATATGGGGGTATACAGTGAAGTATGAGGTATATATGAGGGGTATACAGTGAGGTGTGAGGTATATATGAGGGGTATACAGTGAGGTGTGAGGTATATATGAGGGGTATACAGTGAGGTGTGAGGTATATATGGGGGTATACAGTGAGGTATATATGAGGGGTATACAGTGAGGTGTGAGGTATATATGGGGGTATACAGTGAGGTATATATGAGGGGTATACTGTGAGGTGTGAGGTATATATGGGGGTATACAGTGAGGTATATATGGGGGGTATACAGTGAGGTGTGAGGTATATATGGGGGGTATACAGTGAGGTGTGAGGTATATATGGGGGGTATACAGTGAGGTATATATGGGGGTATACAGTGAGGTATATATGAGGGGTATACAGTGAGGTGTATATGAGGGGTATACAGTGAGGTGTGAGGTATATATGAGGGGTATACAGTGAGGTGTGAGGTATATATGAGGGGTATACTGTGAGGTGTGAGGTATATATGGGGGTATACAGTGAGGTATATATGGGGGTATACAGTGAATTCTGTTTAGTATGACACCTCCCAACATGCTACCCTCAGCACTACATCACCCCTCCTTGTACTCTACAACCCCCAGCAGGAAGAGCACCTCCCCCTTATAGTACTACAACCCCCAGCAGAGCCCCTCCCCTTTATAGCACTACAACTCTCAGCAGAGCCCCTCCCCCATATAGAATTACAAGCCCCAGCAGACATCCCCTCCCCCTTATAGAACTACAACCCCCAGCAGACAGAGCCCCTCCCCTTTATAGCACTACATCCCCCAGCAGACAGAGCCCCTCCCCTTTATAGCACTACATCCCCAGCAGGCAGGCGAGGAATGGGCTCCTCCCCCGGTAGGCAGACAATAGGCGTGGGGTGTGTGAAGTCCCGCCCCCCATGTCTCTGTCCCCCTTGGCTCCTCCTCTAGTAAGCAGACGATAGGTGGAGTGTTTGCGCAGCTCCTCCCAGTGTGTTTGTTTCCCCCCTATGTCAACTCCTCCAGTAAGCGGGGGTTGTTGTGTACCCCGCCCCCCATGTGTATTTCTCCGTGTTCCCGTTCCCTGTAGGCGGGGTTTGTCCTTGTCCCCGCCCCTTTTGTGTCTTTCTTACTATGTCTCCTCCCCAGTTAGGCGGGGTGTGCTGGTGTTCCCGCCCCTATGTATCTTTCTTGTGTCCCTTCCCTCGGTAGGCGTGGTGCGCCCCCGTGTCCCCGCCTCCCGTTTTCTCTCCTCTTCTGTCCCGCCCCCGGTAGGCGTGGTGTACGATGCTTCACGCCCCTTTGTCTCCTCCAATAGGCGTGGTTTCTCTGGCCCTTGTTTGTCTTCCCTGTAGGCATGGTGTCCCCGCCCCTTTTGTGTCCCCCTTCGTAATCATTGTGTTCCCGCCCCCCCCGTTAGGCGTGGTGTCCCAATGTTTCTCTTCCCCTTTGTCCCTCCCCCCGGTAGGCGTGGTGTTCCGAGCTCTCCTCCCCCCGTTTGTCTCTCCCTCCCCATGTCCCCTCCCCCGGTAGGCGTGTCGTGCTGCGCTCTCCGCCCTCCCGTGTGTCTCTCCCTCCCCGTGTCCCCTCCCCCGGTAGGCGTGTCGTCGGTCGCCCCCCGCCCCCCGTGTGTCTCTCCCCGTGGCTCCTCTGCCTCTCTCTCTCTCTTGCCCCTCTTTGTTCCCAGCCTTTGTCAGCCATGCCTAGTCTGGTGGTGCCAGGGCTGATGATGGAGAGGAATGGGGCCCTGGCAGAGCTCACCAAGGAGCGGGTCCTGGAGGACGAGCGAGCCCTGCAGATCGCCCTGGACCAGCTGTGCCTGCTGGGGCTGGGGGAGAGCGAGGAGGACAGCGCCAACAACAATGCCAGCAGCGGCGGTAGCAGCAGCAGCAGCCCTGGCACCCGGGAGAAGGGGGACAGCAAGCTGTGTGCCCTGTACAAGGAGGCCGAGCTCCGGCTCAAGAGTTCCAACACCACCGAGTGCGTGCCAGTGCCCAGCTCCGAGCACGTGGCCGAGATTGTGGGCAGACAAGGTAAGGCAGCGCCCCCCATTGTCCCCGTCCACCTGCCCGGCCCCCGCGATGGGAGCCCCGGTCGGCCCCCGCGATGGGAGCCCCGCTCAGCCCCCATCACCCAGAGCCTTCTTTGTTTGGCCGCCGCGGGACGTTGTCACACACCCCCCTCGCCCGCCGCCGCATGTGCCTTTGTTTGGATAACGGCTCGCCGTCGTTTTGGCCATGTGGGTACCTCCCCCCTTGAGCCCGGCGCCGTCCTTTTGTTGTCTCCCCGTACCGATCCCTATTGTCTGCCCCTCGCCCGGCACTTCCTGAGCTGGAAAGTTTATGTGAGGATAATGTGCTGCAGTCTGGCGTCTATGGCGTGCCGACAGACGGGGGGAGCTCGCGTCCTGATCACCCCAAATGGAGGGGGAGGCTGGTCCTGTGGGGGGGAACCTTCACCCATATAGGGGGGGCTGGTCCTGTGGGGGGGGACCTTCACCCATATGGTGGGGGGGCTGGTCCTTTGGGGGGGGGACCTTCATCCCTATAGGGGGGCTGGTCCTATAGAGGGGAACCTTCACCCATATAGGGGGGCTGGTCCTATGGGGGGAACCTTCACCCATATAGGGGGGGCTGGTCCTGTGGGGGGGGGGACCTTCACCCATATGGTGGGGGGGGCTGTTCATTTGGGGGGAACCTTCATCTCTATAGGGGGGGGCTGGTCCTATGGGGGGAACCTTCACCCATATAGGGGGGGCTGGTCCTATAGAGGGGAACCTTCACCCATATAGGGGGGCTGGTCCTATAGGGGGAACCTTCACCCATATAGGGGGGGCTGGTCCTATAGAGGGGAACCTTCACCCATATAGGGGGGGCTGGTCCTGTGGGGGGGGACCTTCACCCATATGGTGGGGGGCTGGTCATTTGGGGGGAACCTTCATCCCTATAGGGGGGGCTGGTCCTATAGAGGGGAACCTTCACCCATATAGGGGGGGCTGGTCCTATGGGGGGAACCTTCACCCATATAGGGGGTGGGCTGGTCCTATGGAGGGGAACCTTCACCCAACATAGGGGGGCTCTGGTCTATGGAGGGGAACCTTCACCCCAAATGGAGGGGGAGGCTGGTCCTGTGGGGGGGGAACCTTCACCCATATGGGGGGGAGGCTGCTCCTATGGAAGGGAACCCTCACCCATATGGGGGGAGGCTGGTCTTTTGGGGGGGAACCTTCACCCATATGGGGGGGAGGCTGGTCCTGTGGTGGGGATCCTTCACCCCGAATGGAGGGGTCTGGTCCTATGGAGGGGGACCTTCACACCAAATGGAGGGGGAGGCTGGTCCTATGGAGGGGGACCTTCATCCATATGGGGGGGCTAGTCCTGTGGAGGGGAACCTTCACCCCAAATGGGGGGGGGTCTGGCCCTATGGAGGGGGACCTTCAACCCATTGGGGGGCGTTCCAGGCATAATACCCCTATAGAGGGAATGAGGTGCCCCCATGGAGGGGAATGATTTGCCCCATGGCAGGAACTCTGTGCCCTATAGAAGGAAGTTTGGGACTGTGCCCCTAAAGGTAGAATATTTGCCTTACAATGGGGGCTATTTGCCCTATAGAAGAGACAACTTGCCCCTATAGGGGGAACATTCGTCCTATAGAAGAGACAACTTGCCCCTATAGGGGGAACATTCGTCCTATAGAAGAGACAACTTGCCCCTATAGGGGGAACATTCGTCCTATAGAAGGGTCAGTTTGCCCCCTATAGGGGGAACATTTGTCCTAAGGAAGGGTCAGCTTGCTCTTATAGGAAGGGAACATATTTCCTTTAGAACGGTCAGCTTCCCTTGTATGGGGGAACATTTGCCACATCAAAAGGGCCCCTAAAGAAGGGACAGTTCCCCCCTCTAAAGGGTGGACTGTTTGCCCTTTAGCGGGGATTGTTTGCCCACTTAAACCTCCCCCCTCCTACCCAGAGGGGATCGCACGCGTGCACACGGAGGGAAGCCTGTGTCCTTTGTTTGGACCGAGGGGGGTCCTCGACGTTTCAGGAAGACAGAATTTTGTCCCGGGGCAACTTCCTCCTCGCATTAAGTTTCTGTGTAAAGTTGTGTGTTGCTTTGTGTGCCCGCTAACCCCGGCCGTACGCCAGGCAGCCTTTGTTCTCATTTAGGGGGAGGACCGGTAGGGTTAAATTGAGAGATACCACACCCACCTTTTTCTGGCTCACCAGCGGTCCCTAAGATGTGTTTGGGGGATGCGCCGTGGTCCCTCTCCCTTCTGCCCCCCACCGCTGGCACCCTCTGTCTTTGCCCACCAACTCTTGTCCGAGTCAGTTGTGGCCCAGCTTTGTTGACTCAGCTGTACATTTTTTGGGGGGGTGATGGAAGAGGGTGAAAGCATGCATTGCGCTCCTGAAAGCGGAACAGAATCTCAACGCGGCCAAAATCCATTAAAAAGTTGACAAAAAAGTACAGCGAGCGCCGAAGAAACGGTCTCTGGACCCTAGAGCTAGCAATCTATTCCATATCAAATAGCTACGGGCTGCCCCGTGAATACAAAAAATCAAAGGTGCAGGTTTAACAAAAACGTGGAAATCTTGCGCGCGCGCGTGTGTTTTGTGGCGTGAGGTGGGCGTAAGATGCGGCAGCGTGCTTCCGAAATAAGTTTTTGGTGGGTGTGTGCGCGTGCTGCTGTGTATGGTGCCGGGGATGGCGCTTGCGTGAGCCGGACCCCGTTCGCGGCGTAAAGATCATGTTTAAAATAGGAAGCGGTTGCTCACTTCTTTTTAAAGGTTTGGGGGGGGGGGTAGATAAGGAATTCGAGTATCGGGGCCCTTGCGAGGACCAGCAATTGGAAAGGGTGGGGGGGGGGGAATCGGCTCGACGACCCCAACGGGTTGATCATTGACAAAGTGAGGCGCGGAGTCACCTCTGCCCTCTGCGGATATCGCGTTCCCAGCTCGCTCGGGGCTGCAGTGATGTTCTCCGGACCCCATTTTGCGCACACGCCCCCCTCCTCCTCTTTCCAAAACCTGCCGTGTGTAGAATGAATGATGTGACATCACTGTTGCTTTGCGCATTGTTCTCCAATCTGCCCCGACTGGCGCAAACCAAAAATTTCCGAAGCCAACGTTCCTTTCGGAAGTTGGCTGGTGTGCAAAGCTCATACAAGCTGAGCCAGCAACGTTCGGACTTTTGCCCCCTTGCGATGTCCATTTGCCCCCAAAAACCTCTCCTCTAGGACGGCCCCCTAAACTGGGCACCCGAAAACCCCCTTAAGCCCCCGGGATTGGTCGCACCTTGGTGGAGAGGAGAGTAGGTGTAAACTTGAAATATTGCCCGCAATAGCTGTCAACTTGGGTCTTTGTTCGGCGGGCGCACGTGCCGCGTTCATTGTAAATAGTACAATTGTTTATCCAAGTAAATCCGGACGACAACAACAGATTGCGTGGCTGGGCTGATTAACCTCCTCCGCCCAAACCCGAGCCGACCCCCCGCGGGAAAAGGCTGGCCGCCGTTCCTAGAGAGGGGAATGGTTAGGGCACGGAAGGGGAGTGAAGAGATTTTTTTTTTTTTTTTTTGCGTACCAAAACACCAAACGACTACCCAGCATGTGCTTCAGACAGACGCTGGCAACAAAAGCTTTCCCTGCCAGACAGCCTCGCCGAAAAAACCGTGCGCCCCTTTCGTCTCCGTGGTCGCCCGTCTTGCCGTTTTGCCCCCTTTTTTTTTTTCCCCCCTGTCTAAAGGGATGCGATGCCGGAGCTCCGAGACGTTGAGTTTTCGAAAAACGTGCCTCTCGTGAAATTATGTAACTGCAGACAGTCAGTAGACAGCGTCGGGCCGGGGTCTTGTGGTAGACGTTATTGTGCTTTTTTTGTTGCCGTTGTTGCTTTGTGGCGTTGTGGCAGTCGTAAATCTCAGGCACCACCTGTGTAAGAATTTTGTGTGTTTTTTTTTTTTTTTTTTTTTTTTGTGTGTGTAGGAGACTCTGCAGCGTGCTGTGGTGCAGGAAGTGAGCTGTTGCAGGCTCTTTGTCTGAAGCTCTAGACTTTTTTTTTTTCTCTCCTGCACATGTGCTTCCCCGAGCTGCACAATTTGTCCCATCTTTTGTCTGAAACAACAAGAAAAAAAAAAAACATGCACACTGCCTGTCGGTGAGCCTTCCAGCCCATGTCGTCATGGGGGTCTCGCTCCAAGAATCAGCACAGATAGTCTGCAAGCTAACGGTTCCTTCGTTTTGAATAATTCATGGTCAGATCTTAGATATTTAACTCAGACTTGGACGTTAAGGTCTTCAAGATGGTCAAATCTTAGATATTTAACTCAGCCTTGGACATGGAGGTCTTCAAAATGGTTAAATCTTAGATATTTAACTCAGCCTTGGACGTGGAGGTCTTCAAGGCTGAGTTAAATATCTAAGATTTAACCGTTTTGGATGTGGAGGTCTTCAAGATGTCTGAAGACCACAATGGGCTTTGATTTCTTTTTTTATTGTGGTTAGAATGTATTGGTTTCACCTTTTTTGTTCAGCCATGTCCCAAACAAAAGAACTGGGGTGATCTTTCACGTCTTGGCCAGACAAAGTGGCCGGAAGGCTAGCAAACTTGCCTAACTACCTGCCGACCCTTAAGGTCTTCATAAAGCCATGGTGGATCTTCTGGAAAAATCTGTGTTTTGTTTCGAATTTGGCCGATTTAAACTTCGGCTTTGACCCGGAGAACGTGTCTTCCGATTGCCCCTCTTTACTGGTTTTGGAGCCGGGCCTTTTATTTTTTATTGTGAACGAAATTTGGTGGGCCAGACAAAAGAAAAATTTGCACCAGTTATTGCTTTTGTGTCTGCGTGCGAGGGAACGCGTGCGAAATGCGCAGGTTGTAGCGAAAACAGTTAGGGGGGTGTGGTCGTTATTTTACAGTCGCGATCAGAGCCATGCGTGTCTGTGCTTTCAGAACGCTAGGGAGACACTGCGGAGAGGGTTTTCGAGGTGGCGTTTTCAGATTTTCGAGGGGTGCCGCTGCGACCCGTAACCCCCTTCTGTTCGATGAAAGGTTGAAAAGTTATTTTTGGATGAGCTGGTTGCGTTGTTGTATTTTTCGTTTAGGAGATGGCGGGAGAAGGTTCCATTTTTAAAGGGGAGGGGAGGAGCGGGTAGGTGTCTTGCTAAAAAAAAAAATGGAAGGTTCTTTTTTTTGTTGCTGAAGTACATAGACATCGTTCCTAAGTCTGAATCCTGGTCATTGTATGTCAACCTGTTATATAAGATCTCCATCTTAAGGGGTGTCTGGATATTGTAGACCAGACCAAAAAGGGGGCATGTATAGGGCAACGTGCCATCCTACCTCCAGAATGCATTCAGCGTTGTCCAAGACTTTATTGACATGACCTTTGTGCTTTCAACATGCCCCGAAACTTGAACAAAAGGCATGCAGCTTACTAAAAATCGAGCAAAAAAAAAAAACCGGGCAGTTTCACCAGATCTGGATTCTAAAGGGGGGCTAGAAACCTAAATCCGATATTGTATTTATCTCTACCAGAGATTACGATTCTGCCAACGTTGGTGGGCACGTGGCTTGGCGCTGCGTCTGTAGATCTTCCATGACTCTGCAGCCCCCTTCTTATAAACCTAGATACAGCCCTTTGTATCTGTCATCTGCCTGAGAGGCAGGTGATGGCCATTGGCTGCTCACATGGGGTGGTGGCATGGAGGGGAGTGGCGGCTGTTGGCAGCGGCACCCTCACGCGGTCCTCCGAGCAGGCGCAGTGTTGGTAAACACACGGCACATTTTTGGCATGGTGAAGAATGTTGACGGGAAGAAAAGGAAAAAAAAAAAACGACTTCAATTATTTCACTCTTCCCACTTGCGCCAAACGTTAACACTTTTTTTTTTTTTTTCTGTTTGGCAACTTCCAGAACTCTTCAACTTAAATTCCACACCATTCTTCGTGGAAAGAGTTTTTATTAAGATTGATGTCAACGATCTTTTATGGTTTACACTATTTTAATATTGAAAATTTTAGATCTTTTTTGGGTTCGTAGGAAACTTTCTTTTTTTTTTTTTCTTCTTTCTTTTTCCTACGGCGATAGAAAGTTTTTGTTCAAAGATGATCAAGACTGGTCTAGACCTTCATTATGAGTTAACCGTCAAGAACATTATGAGTTAACCGTCAAGAACTGGAGATGAGTTGACCAATAGGGTTAGGACCTGCATAATTTGCTTTGTTCAGGTTGTCCGTCTTTGCTTTTTGTGTGTGTAGGCTGGGCGAAGGGATTGGAGTGCTGCTCAAGATCCTGCTTCGTATTGTTCTTTTGTAGGCTACTGTACGCTAACGAAAGGGTTAACGGTCGCTCGGCTTCAACGCTGGTCAAGCTGCTCAGGTTTTGCCAGGACTTTTGAATTTTTATGGACTATATTAATGATTTTGAGCTGTATTTTTTTTTTTTTATTGATTTCTTTAGACTTTGTATGCCTTCTGTCAGGTAGGCCAGTGGTCCCAGCTTTGTGTGTTCAAACTGTGGACATCTGGTTGATGCAACCCCATCTTGATGCCATACGAGAAGTGTGAGCTTCTGGGTTATCTCTGTTGCTCGAGTTACTTGGGATAGATCTACAAACACAGCCGAGTAGCAGGGCCCACCTCTGTTACAAGGGGTCCCTTGTTGACCCTTCTCATTGTTCGATGAGAAACTTCATTTTTTGTGTGTGTGTCTCTGCGTCATGCTTGGTCGATTTATCCTATGAATAGGACACTAAGCAGGAGAGTCGGTACAGTCGCCTTGTAATTCCAGGACAGGCAAAGCTGAAAGCATATGTGTGCACGATTGTGAGTGATCAGAAATCAATAATGACCCTTACGTCAAATTCTGAGTAAGATTTGGCATTAAACAGGCCCAGAATGACTGGGGCTTTGGTTTCTTGTGATACCCGAAAGTCAACGGGATGGTCTGCCCATTCAACAAATCTTGAATACCTATAAACATAAGATGAAGTAATGGTTGGATCAGGGCCATATGTCCATACATTACTAGGGACCTGTACAGACACACCGCCCCCCCCCCCCCCCCCAGGCTTGATGACCTTTGAAGATAAAAGTAGTGTTTGGATCGGGACCATTTTGTCTACATGTTTTTAGGTACCTGTGCAGACATCCCCAGACTTGATCTAGAAGATAAAGTAGTGTTTGGATCGGGACCATATATCCAAACGTTACTAGGAACCTGTACAGACATCCCCAGAATTGGTGACCTTAGAAGATATAGTGGTTGGATCGGGACTGTATGTCCATATGTTATTAGTAACCTGTACAGCCACTTCCAGGCTTGGTGACCTTAGAAGATATAGTGTTTGGATCGGGACCATATAGCCAAACGTTACTAGGAACCTGTACAGACATCCCCAGACATGGTGACCTTAGAAGATAAAAGTAGTGTTTGCATCGGGACCATATGTCTATATGTTTTTAAGAACCTGTGCAGACACCCCCAGATTTGGTGTCTATATGGTACCATGAACCTGTGCAGACACCCCCAGATTTGGTGTCTGTATGGTACCATGAACCTGTGCAGACACCCCCAGATTTGGTGTCTATATGGTACCATGAACCTGTGCAGACACCCCCGGATTTGGTGTCTGTATGGTACCAGGAACCTGTGCAGACACCCCCGGATTTGGTGTCTGTATGGTACCAGGAACCTGTGCAGACACCCCCGGATTTGGTGTCTGTATGGTACCAGGAACCTGTGCAGACACCCCCGGATTTGGTGTCTGTATGGTACCAGGAACCTGTGCAGACACCCCCGGATTTGGTGTCTGTATGGTACCGGGAACCTGTGCAGACACCCCCGGATTTGGTGTCTGTATGGTACCGGGAACCTGTGCAGACACCCCCGGATTTGGTGTCTGTATGGTACCGGGAACCTGTGCAGACACCCCCGGATTTGGTGTCTGTATGGTACCGGGAACCTGTGCAGACACCCCCGGATTTGGTGTCTGTATGGTACCATGAACCTGTGCAGACACCCCCGGATTTGGTGTCTGTATGGTACCATGAACCTGTGCAGACACCCCCGGATTTGGTGTCTGTATGGTACCAGGAACCTGTGCAGACACCCCCGGTTTTGGTGTCTGTATGGTACCAGGAACCTGTGCAGACACCCCCGGTTTTGGTGTCTGTATGGTACCAGGAACCTGTGCAGACACCCCCGGTTTTGGTGTCTGTATGGTACCAGGAACCTGTGCAGACACCCCCGGATTTGGTGTCTGTATGGTACCAGGAACCTGTGCAGACACCCCCCCGGTCTTGGTGACCTTAAAGGATGGGGTAGTGGTCGGATCAGAACCTTGTCTATAAGTTACTTTGAACCTGTATGGACACCCCCAGACTACATCATTCTTGAATGGGAACTGTATCTCCTGGAATGGATTTTATAAATGACGGCTGTTGTACTCCCAAGTAAAATCTTGAGATTGACAGACCGTTTGACTGCCATCTTATGCCATGGGGGAACCTTAATGTGTAACACCAACCAGATAGTTCCTTTTTTGTTAGTTTTGGACAGAGTGGCAGGAAGGAAGAAAGGGTTTTTATTGCAGTCTGTGGCCCTTTTAGGGAGATTTCCCCTCACTTCCTGTCCTGGTGGTAATGTCGCTGGGACAGGGAGTAAAGGCTCAGTTTCCAAAGTGGGTCACAGCAATAGGACGCCAATAAAGATCCTAACCCAGCTCTTCTAATAGGTTTTTTTAGTTGTCACTCTTTTAGAAAATTTCCTTTGTGGTAACTGTAGGGGGAAATATCTGCAATAGGGGCAAAGGCAGAAAAAAAAAACAAGATTCTAGCTTTACCCATTCCGTTGAAAACCAAAATTTGGCTGGAAATCCACTTCAAAAGTGTTAATTTCCTTAATCCTTTAGAGCAGGGGTCTCTACTTTCCAAGTAAAGGGCCAGTTTGTTGTCCTTTAGGGGGGCCAGACTGTGGCCAGTGGGGGTAGAAAATGCCCCGGCATCAGTGCCCCATCATTGGTTTTAATGGGAGGAATAGTGCCCCATTGTTATCGAAGAGAAGAATAATGCCCCATTGATTGTGTCAGTTGGTGGAATTGTGCCCCAAGGGCCAGATAAGGGCACGCAAAGGGCCACATCTAGCCCCTGGGCCACAGTTTGGAGACCACTGCTGTGAAGGATTGGCCTGCATGTAACATGAGTGACTACAGTTGCCTGCAGGTACTGTTGAAGAGCCTCTTAAGCACCCGAAGGGACATGTGGTTTTTTTAATGTTTACGTTTTGACTCTTCGTCCAGGGCTGGCCCCTTTGTGTCTCCCACAACTCCCTATTGGAAGTTGAGGTCTCTTGTGTAAAAACAATTTGGTATGGAAATCGAAGGGGATGCCCCATTCTGTGATCTTTTTTAACAGACGATGGTGACTCCTGGGGAGCTGGAGACCGTTTTGTTTCTGCAGGCACCTCAGGGTTCCCGAATTGCTTTTGTGCTACTGTACAATGTAAAAATTGGATTTAACCGAAAAGCAAAAAGATTATCCGCCATTCTCAAGCCCTGTATGCTGGATCGCCCCCTGGGCTACCTGAATGCCAAGACCAGGCAGGGGCAAGCCCACTTAGATCCGGGAGAAAGAAGCCAGGGGTACACCTCAGAATTCCTCGTACGTAATTTCATTGTAATGGACAAACACAAAGGCCCATCTGGGGCCTCCGTCGACACATTTCACCCAAAATTAGGCTAGGTCATAGAAACGTCTCTCCATTTTTTTGGTGAAATGCCCTCAAGGAGAAGGTCTCAAAGGCTTCCATTTATTTGTCCGACAGCTTCCTTCTCTTTAACTTGTTTTGGTTAGGAACAATTAGACTCATCCTCCATTTAGCTGCAGAAAAAAACAAAACAAAAATCAGGTCAACTTTCGCTCAGGATTAGCCGGAATTAAGCGGGGTGCTTGTGGCCATTGAGGGTTTGTGGAGAGGTCTGAACCTTTTCATACGAAAAACCATCCCTTTTATTAGAGACAGACTTGACGTGTAATAGGCCATCTATGATAGGATGTCGGCTTTCACCCACAATTGAGGGTGGGAATGCAATGCCCAGAATTCACTTGGGCTTTTTTTGCTTCCTTCAGCTGATAAACCAGACATAGAATTGTTCTATCCACAAAACACCGGTAATTTAACAAAAAAGACCATTTACAGAACCTGGAGGTCTTCTAGCAGAATTCGAAGGGTTTCCTACCCATTGAATGATGTGAGACCATCACTATCCCCTATTTTAGGGGATTATCGTGGTTTCATCTCGAGTTTGTCCCTGGCCAGCTTGCAAGGTGGTGCTTTTCTAGTCTTGAGTTAATTCCCAATTAATGATGTTTGAAGTTCTTCCAAAGGAAAAAATTTAGTAGTCTTCTAGGCCAACCATGATTGGGGGGGTGATGTGACACCCACAATTCATTAGGTCTGGGTTTACAGTGAACTATTCAAAATTCTTTACAAGAAAATTTTTTCTCAGTTCCCTATAAATATTAATTCTCGATCAATGATGTTTGAATTCCTTCCAAAGAAAAATTTGGTCTTCTCTTAGGCCAGTGTTGGGGGGTGATGCGGTACCCACAGTTTACTAGGACTTGGTTAACGGAGAACTGTTAAATCCTTTCCAAAAAAAATTTCTTGGTTTTCCCTACGAATATTAATTCCCAATTATTGGTGTTAGAAGACTAATTTTTTCTAAAATATTAATTGGGAATTTCGAGAACTTTCTCTCGCAAAGAAATTTGAACACTTTGTTGTAAACCTGGTCCCACTGAATTCTGGGTACCACACCATCCCCCGAAACATGGTAGGCCTAAGAGAAGACTTTTTTTGAACAGTTCGTTGTAAACCCAGTCCTGGCCAAATGTTGACACCACATCACCCCCCCAATCATGGTTGGCCTAAGAGAAGACCAATTTTTTTTTTTTTGGAAGAAATTCAAACATTTATTGGGAATTATTATTTGTAGGGAATTTCGAGAAATGTCCCTTGGAAAGAAATTTGAACGGTTCGTTGTAAACCTGGTCCCACTGAATTTTGGGTACCACACCATCCCCCGAAACATGGTAGGCCTAAGAGAAGACCAATTTTTATTTTGGAAGGAATTTAAACATTTATTGATCGGGAATGAACATTCATAGGGAGTTTTGAGACTATTTTCTTGTAATGGATTTTGAACAGCTCACTGTAAACCCAGTCCTAGTCAACTGTGGGTACCACATTACCCCCCAATCATGGTTGACCTAAGAGAAGACTAATTTTTCTTTGGAAGAAGTTCACTTGACACCACATCACCCCCCAATCATGGTTGGCCGAAGTGAATTTCTTCCAAAGAAAAATTAGTCTTCTCTTAGGCCAACCATGATTGGGGGGTGATGTGGGCACCCACAGTTGACTAGGACTGGGTTTACAGTGAGCTGTTCAAAATCCATTACAAGAAAATGGTCTTAAAATTCCCTGTGAATTTTAATTCCCGATCAATAATGTTTTAAATTCTTTGCAAGAAAATTTCGAGACCATTTTATTGTAAAGGATTTTGCACAGCTCACTGTAAACCAAGTCCTAGTCAACTGTGGGTGCCCACATCACCCCCCAATCGTGGTTGGCCTGGGAGAAGAGTTATTTTTCTTTGGAAGAAATTCACTTAGGCTAACCATTAATTGGGAATTAATATTTGTAGGGAATTTTTGAGAAATTTCTCTCGCAAAGAAATTACAACAGTTTGTTGTAAACCTGGCCCCACTGAATTCTGGGTACCACCACCCCCCAAACATGGTAGGCTTAAGTGAAGACCAATTTGATTTTGGGAGGAATTTAAAGCATTATTGATGGGGAATTAACATTCATAGAGAATTTCGAGACCATTTTCTTGTACAGGGTTTTGAAAAGCTCACTGTAAACCCAGTCCTAGTCAACTGTGGGTACCCACATCACCCCCCCAATCATGGTTGGCCTAAGTGAATTTCTTCCAAAGAAAAATTAGTCTTCTCTTAGGCCAACCATGATTGGGGGGTGATGTGGTGTCAACTGTTGACTAGGACTGGGTTTACAGTGCGCTTTTCAAAATCCTGTACAAGAAAATGGTCTCGAAATTCCCTACGAATATTCCTGTTCAATGTTTTAAATTCCTTCCAAAATAAAATTGGTCTTTTCTTAGGCCAACCATGATTTTGGGGCGGTGTAGTACCCAGAATTCAGTGGGACCAGGTTTACATCAAACTGTTCAAATTTCTTTGCAAGGGAAATTTCTCTAAATTCCCTACAATTATTAATTCCTAATGTTTGAATTTCTTCCAAAGAAAAATGAGTCTTCTCTTTAGGCCAACCATGATTCGGGGGTGATGTGGGTACCCACAGTTGATTAGGACTGGGTTTACAGTGAGCTTTTCAAATTCCTGTACAAGAAAATTGTACAAAATTCCCTACGAATATTAATTCCTGTTCAATAATGTTTTAAATTCCTTCCAAAATAAAATTGGTCTTCTGTTAGGCCTACCATGTTTGGGGGGGGGGGGGTACCCAGAATTCCGTGGGACCAGGTTTACAATGAAATGTTTAAATTTCTTTGCAAGAGAAATTTCTCGAAATTCCCTACAAATGTTCCAATTAATGATGTTTGAATTTCTTACAAAAAAAAAAAAGTTGTCTTCTTAGGCCTACCATGTTTGGGATGGGGGGGGGGGTAGTACCCAGAATTCAGTGGGACCAGGTTTACAACGAACTGATCAAATTTCTTTGCAAGGGAAATTTCTTAAAATTTCCTACAAATATTAATCCCCAATAAATATTTGAGTTTCTTCCAAAGAAAAATTAGTCTTCAACACCAATAATTGGGAATGAATATTCGTAGGGAAGATCGAGAAATTTTTTTTGGAAAAGATTTTGTTCCAAAGAAAAATTTTAGTCTTCGTAGACCTACCATGTTTGGGGGGGGCGGTGTGGTACCCAGAATTCAGTGGGACCAGGTTTACAACGAACCGTTCAAATTTCTTTCCAAGGGACATTTTCTCAAAATTCCCTACAAATATTAATTCCCAATAAATGTTTGAATTTCTTCCAAAAAAAAAAATTGGTCTTCTCTTAGGCCAACCATGATTGGGGGGGTGATGTGGTGTCAACATTTGGCCAGGACTGGGTTTACAATGAACTGTTCAAAAAAATCTTTACAAGGAAAATTTCTGGAAATTCCCTGTGTGTAGACTTTTCTGCCAGTCGCTCAAAAGAACGACCCTTGAACCAGGATCGGAGGAAACCTGATACTCCCAGATTATTATGGACTCTCATTCCCAACTGAGAATCACCCAGGAGAGGATTTGCATTCAGCTCGGTGATGGTGTTTACCAGGTTCAAGCTTTGTTGTTTTTTTGTTTTTCTTTGAATGAAAGATTTGGTCCTCTTCTCTTACGTAGAACTGACCCCCTGAAATTTTTTGTTTTCAAAAAATAAAAAAATGGAGGTGCCGAGGTTAGAAGGTCACACGGCTCTGTCTCCAAGGAAGGAGGACAAAGGTGAGACGATCTCTTTGTTGTGCGTTCGGTTAACCCCACCCATTCTCCCCATCGCCCCGGCGCTATCCCATTCTCCTTACTCTTCTCTTGGCTGCCCGCCAGGCCTGTGTAAAGCCAATTTTAGCATTTAAAAGTGACTCAACACGAAGCATTTTCAACCCGCATCTGTTAGCAAAGAGTGTCGGATCACTTGGCAGCTCCTTTTTGCCCTGCCAGAGGAAGGGAAGCCGAGGGGAGGGAGGGGGACTAAGAATTTGCAAGTCGCCTTTATTGTATTTAACGGGTTCAGCACCTTCGACACCACACCGAAATGTTGGGCCCTTTGAAATTCGGGGGGGGAGGGAGGGGGGGGTTCCTGGTTCTGAGATGTTCTCATTGGTGGAAAGAGAGGCTTATTCTGCAGGAGCGGAGTCAGTGTGACCTCTGGCAAGTCCATTGTGCCTCTGAGGCCTCAGGGTCACGTGTTGGGTGTAGCATGATCGAGTGGTCACATGCTTTCCTCCATTATGCACTGCTGTGTCATGCTACGCGGAGTTGGAAATTTTTTTAAACTTGGGCGGTTTCTATTAAAAATAGGCAATTTTACCAATTACTGGTCTACCAGATACCTAAAGATGTGTGGAGCCGGAAATTCCAAATAATAGGCAAGTAGAGGGATGCAGGCTTTGGGGAAAATGGGGGAGGGGGAAGGCGATGCCGAGTTGTAATGACATTTTAGTGAAATTGTTTCCATTACCATTTCATACCTTATTTTATACCCTGTGATGTCATCAGAGTCTCTGTGCTTCTCTATGCCGTGCAGGCAGATCATGGCTGGTGGGAGGGTCCATCAGGGTGCTGTACATAGCTTCCACAAAACATCACAGCACTCTCTCAAAAGGCCTCTGAACTGATGCAAGCAGTGGGAGGAGTTGTGCAAATGTAACAATGCCTTGATGGGAGGAGTTATGCAAATGTCACAATGCCTTTACGGGAGGAGTTATGCAAATGTCACATTGCCTTGACGGGAGGAGTTATGCAAATGTCTCAATGCCTTGACGGGAGGAGTTATGCAAATGTCTCAATGCCTTGACGGGAGGAGTTATGCAAATGTCTCAATGCCTTGACGGGAGGAGTTATGCAAATGTCTCCATGCCTTGACGGGAGGAGTTATGCAAATGTCTCCATGCCTTGACGGGAGGAGTTATGCAAATGTCTCCATGCCTTGACGGGAGGAGTTATGCAAATGTCTCCATGCCTTGACGGGAGGAGTTATGCAAAAGTCTCCATGCCTTGACGGGAGGAGTTATGCAAATGTCTCCATGCCTTGACGGGAGGAGTTATGCAAATGTCTCCATGCCTTGACGGGTGGGTGCCAATCTGGAGGAGTTGGTGTTCCTGGGCAGTATGCATTTGCAAAGGTAACGCCCACATGTGATGCTGAGCTTCCATGTTTGAAAGAACTGATATAAGGGGTGGGGCCAGAGACAGTTCGGCTGGGGAGGAAAGAGCTAGATGATGCTGGGCATTCTCCAGCCAGGAAATGAGGCGGAGCTCTATCTGACTGGCTGCAGCTTCTAATGCATATTGTGAGAAGCTCCCAGTGTGCAGTGACAGAGGAAGCCAGTCCAGGGGAGGAGCCGGTGCCCCTGTGCGAGATGGAAGGGGAGGAGCCGGTGCCCCTGTGCGAGATGGAAGGGGAGGATCCAAAGCGGTTGCAAAGCTCAGACATGAAATATGAACAAAGCCTATCTCCTGTGCCTCCTTCCTCAGTCACTTCTGACAAGTTTTCCTGACACCAAAAGAAAGATGGTGACGGTAAGGGAGCTCCAGCACACAGGCTGTGATTGACAGCCTCAGCTCTATGCCTGTGTGCTGTGCAGAAGGGGTGTGTGTGTTCCATCTCTCCAATCAGCTGTCGGAGCTCTCTTCACTGAGCTCTGCAGAGTGTAATTTCAGCTCCCCGCCTTCTGAAAGCTCAGACAAGCTTTATAAATTCTGCATTTGAACGGAGAAGTCTGCAGATAAACAACACTTGTTGAACTGGCTCCACCCCCAGCATAGCACTACTTACTCTACTCGCCAAAAACAAAAAGATGAGTGGACCGCCTTGTGCGACTGACCAGCAAGCTGGAAAATCACTGAGTAGCCAGCAGGTGCATCTGATAGTCCAAGCGCTAACTATTGACCCCCCCCCCCCCCCCCCCCCCGGGGAAAAAATGCCTCAATTCTACATCATGATCAGAATAAGGCCATCATGTAAGGGATGGATGCGTTTCTGCTTCTGCTTTTTTGATGAGTTCGAATTTTTCCTCTTTGGGGTCCAGTGCATTCTTTTGATGCGTTTTACTTCATTCCCGTGCATAAAAAACGCAGCATATTCCACTTTTTTTTTTTTTTGTTTTGTTTCTGCAATCGGAATGCACTGGAACTGCAAGCACTGGTGTGAACCATGCCACTGACAACCACGTGTGCCACTGACAACCACGTATGCCACTGACAACCACGTAACCTACTTTCTGTGCGGTTTGGATGCAGGAAAAACCGCACGTGAACCAGCCGATCATGTGGTAGCTTTATAAAAAAACATACATGACCTTAGGCCCCATTCACACCGAGCTTAGCGTTTTTTTTCATGCGTTTTTGTTGCGCATTTTTATGCGCACGCGAACGTTTGTTCACGATTCGTTCAGGCGTTTTTGGGCTTTGTGACTTCTGGTGTTTGTGTTTGCCAATAGAGAACAATGTCGTCTATGAAATTTTTTTTTTTGCCATGCCGGAAAGACGCTCTTGTTCACACGACAAAACGCGATAAAGTGCATGAAACCGTGCGTTGCCATGTATCTCTGCGGGACTAAAAACGCGCCAAAAACGCATCAATCTGCCCCAATGGAGCTACAAAACCTTCAGGCGACATGGAGTGGAGATATGAACCGTCTCCATATAGTAATGTATTTTTTTTTTTTTTTTTTTTACCCTAAGCATTTTCAAGTGTCGCGCAACGAAACGCTCAGGTGTAAATTACCACCCCCCCCCCCCCCCCCCTCATCAATGTACTAATGACATTTTTTTTTTTTTAATAAAACTTTTCCGCTTTCATTTTCATTCATTGCTATGTTTTCTGGAAGCTATGTACTGGCCCCTCCCACCAGCCACGATCTGCCTGCATTACACAGAGAAGCACAGAGACCCAGTGATGACATGGCCTGGTATAGAATAAGGTATTATTTTATACCAGGCCATGTGATCACTGGGTCTCTGTGTTTCTCTGTGCAAGCAGGCAGATCGTAGCTGGTGGGAGGGGCCAGGACTTCCAGAAAACTTCACAGCACTCTGCTTCAGTACTCCTCTCAAAAGGCCTCAGTCCTGATGCCAGCAGTGGGAGGAGTTAAAAATATCAAAATGCCTGGACGGGTGGGTGTCAGTCTGGAGGAGCGTGCGTTCCTAGACAGGCTTCATTTGCATAGGTAACACCCACATGTGACGCTGAGTCCTCGATGTTCGAAAGAACCGGTGAAAGGGGGTGGGGCCAGTCAGGCTGGGGAGGAAAAAACTAGATAATGCTGGATGTCCTCCAGCCGGGAAATGAGGCGGAGCTCTATCTGGAGCTTCTAATACACATTGTGAGAAGCTTGCAGTGTGCGGTGAAATCGGAGGGAGCCGTTACAGCCGGAGGGGAGGGAGCCGTTACAGCCGGAGGGGAGGGAGCCGTTACAGCCGGAGGGGAGGGAGCCGTTACAGCCGGAGGGGAGGGAGCCGTTACAGCCGGAGGGGAGGGAGCCGTTACAGCCGGAGGGGAGGGAGCCGTTACAGCCGGAGGGGAGGGAGCCGTTACAGCCGGAGGTTGGAGGGGAGGGAGCCGTTACAGCCGGAGGTTGGAGGGGAGGGAGCCGTTACAGCCGGAGGTTGGAGGGGAGGGAGCCGTTACAGCCGGAGGTTGGAGGGGAGGGAGCCGTTACAGCCGGAGGTTGGAGGGGAGGGAGCCGGTACACCCGGAGGTTGGAGGGGAGGGAGCCGGTACACCCGGAGGTTGGAGGGGAGGGAGCCGGTACACCCGGAGGTTGGAGGGGAGGGAGCCGGTACACCCGGAGGTTGGAGGGGAGGGAGCCGGTACACCCGGAGGTTGCATTTAGAAAACCTGCAAATTCCACCATTTCGTTCACCTTGTGTGAATTTTAGTAATAATTGAAGGGAGAATGAGGAAAGGACGGCTCCCTTTAAGAGAGATTTAGATGGCGGGGGGGGGGGGGTCGTCATATGATAACCCCCCCCGGCCGAACGTATAAGTTACAGCAGAAGTCCGATGACTCGGCCGGCTAATCGAGGTTTGCGATCTGCGGCATATGTTGTTGTTGACCCTCTGCGGATACCAGTCCCTGGCTGGTGGTGTCACATATGTGCGCCGTGTATGGACAAGGCGGGGTGGGGGGGGGGGGGGGGGGGACACCGCATGTGGCCAGTCAGGCCTGGGACCCATCAGACAGGACTGAGCAAGATTCTAAGAAATCCTTTGTGGCGGCTCCAGGCGCCCCTCCTCGCTTGCCCTCCCCGGAGAATGAGGCCTTTTCACAAGAGATTACTGCAGCAGCTCAAAACTCTCCGACCCTCGCCTGTTAACCAGTTCCTGGCTTGGCCGGGGCCCCCACCACCCCACAGGCCTGCTTGCCCAAAACTGGGCCCGGGCGCAGGGTTAAATCGAACGCGGTCTCGGGAAGACGGGGCAAAATCGCCCCCCAAAAAATGTACATTTTGCTCCCTGAAAGAAAAAAAAAAAGCACTTCGTAGAATTAATTTTTTTTTTGTTCCATTTGGCGTGACAGACGGCCATTTTGTCTGGGAGCCGTTGGTCCGCTCGAGGAACGGGGCGTAGAACGCCGAGTGGGAGGGGCCGTGGAAGGAACAAGGTCCAGTTGTCTCATAACGGCCGAAGAGGGGCCAATTAATGCTTCGACCAGGGGGTAGTGCCCAGACTTGGTACCTGCCACCCTCCTAGGCTATGCGCCTGTACCCGCCATTCTGATGATGCAGCTCATGCAGGGCGGGGGGAAAACTCCAAACTGCATTATGGGTGCTGAGCGCTTGGAGTGTTCACTCCATCGGTGATCTTCCCAAAATTGTTCTGGGCTTTGTAGAGCTGGCGGGGGCCCTCTTAAATGTTGGGGGAAGGTATAAAAAAAAGGCACAAAGGGGACTTAATTCACCAGCCTGGACAAACACTGAAATATTGGTTTCGGGTTGACTGATCCTTTAAGGGCGGAGCCAAGGGTCACCAGAGTCTACTTGGGTAGGACTAAGGGCCCAATCGCTCCATCTCTCTGCGGTAATGCATGATAAATGCACTGGTGCCACATCGTAAGCGTTCCACTAATAACGTGCGTGGTGTGAGCGGGCCCTCACTGCAACCTATGGCACCACATGGTGCCTTTTTGAATGGCACCCCAGCGCTAGGGGACGCAGTAAGGTGTCAGTGCAGTGCCAAAAATGGTACCGGCATTGTGCCGCAACATTGTCCCTTGAAAGTTGCGTTGGAGTGTGTTGTGGCGAGGGCCCGCTCACACCATGCGTGCTTTACCGCAGTGGGGCCGTTAGTGGCAGCGAAACTGCAACACACCTTGCCGACGGATGTGCGTTGCACCGTTGCAACAGTGGCAGCGCACATCCATCGGAAGGCGTGTTGAATTGATGGCGCCGCATTGTGTCAAGCGTGTGAGTGGGCCCTAAAGCACATGCAGAAGGTGGTAAAGGTGTGGGCTGAAGGAGCCTGGCCAGAGGCGCCTTGCAGTGTCCTCCAATGGGATAGCTGGACGAAAAGTCCGCTGTGCATAGCAGAATGTCCTCCCCCCTATGGCCAGCAGAATGTCCTCCCCCCTATGGCCAGCAGAATGTCCTCCCCCCTATGGCCAGCAGAATGTCTTCCCCCCTATGGCCAGCAGAATGTCCCCCCCCCCCCCCCCCCCCCGATTGAGAACGTTGTAGTCTTTGGTGTTCTGGTGAGGTGACCAGTTTTTTTTTGGGTTTTTTTTTTTTTTTTTTAATGTTTAAACTCTAGGTGAGCAATGAAACCCATCGACTTCCAATTGTTACAAATTCTAGGATTGACTTTTTTCTTTTTCCTTTTTCTATATTATTGTATTCATTTTTGTAGTAGAATGTGACCAGTAGCAGTATATAGAATTTTGTACCATATGGTGTAGGCAGCATTGCTACATATTGTGTGTGATAAATAAATAAATAAATAAATAAAAATAAATAAATATATATATATATGACATTGTTACTCTTCATCAAGACGCCTTTTTTTTTTTTTTTTTCTTTTTCTTTTTTTTGTAATGGTACCCCTTTCTACAAGGGGAACAAAACTGGAAACATTAAACCGGTCACCGCCCAATAGTGTGTACGTCCATGAAGATGTATATTAGAAATAATTATACCTCGTATTTCCAAATGTCTGGAAGACTACATGATGATCCCCGTGGAACTCTTCGGGTTCAAAGACCTATTAGCTGATACTGACCTAGAGTCATAAAGTGGTAGGAAGGTTATTATGAAGTAAGGCCGTACCGGCCGAAACACGTTAGGGCTGATCATACTTTAAATGCTAGCCGAAGGTTTAATTAAAGAAGCAGAGAAGATCAGATTCTCAAGTCCCGACTCTTTTTCACATTTGGATGGCTAATGGGAGTGTGAGCGGGCACCGGTGTCCCCTATACTGGATTGAGTATAGGGTGGAGGAGGTTAAATGCTTTTTTGTTTGGTAGGAGGATGATCTTCTGTACTCCTGGAAATGACACCCATTTGGGATGTAACCCAAGGTCCAAAATTTTTAGGAGAGAACTTTTGTGGTGGTCCAACCGCCTCATATGATATTTTAGGACAGGATGGCCTTATTAACCCCTTGGCGCCAGCGCCTCCCGGCCCTTTAAGGGTTTCAGAAGCCAGGAGGCGGGGTGGGGTTTTAGGGTCGTGATTCGCTGTCACGGCTGTCACATGATCGGGAAAGGTCTCGATCAAAAGAGGAGATCGGGACCTTTCCGTGAGTACCGGACATGTGTGCTGAAAGCACATATGTTTTTCTTAATTGCATGCAAATGTGCGGCCGCTCGGCGTCAAGAGGTTAATCGGCATTACCCGTTCTTCCAATTTTGGTGCTGTATGTACATTTCTGGTGAAGTGCAATCCGTTGTCTAGCCTAGAAAAGGATAGGCCAGCCAAATACTTCTAAAATTTCATCCACTTCCTGCGGCGCCAGTCGTGGGTGGTCCTGTCAGCGCCGTCCAGCACAACAAACCTGTTCAAAAATGAAAGGAGTTGTCGGACGCAGCCGCTGTTCGGGTATTCAAGCCGTCGTGCACAGCGGTAGAGGAGATCTCCATCTGTGCTGTTCAGCGTGGATTGAGGGAACCTCTTGGATTTCTGACGTTCAGCCAGAGAAATCTGCATATGGCTAGCCTTGGAGGCACTGGGCCCAATAAACTGATTGGAGGCGTGCGAATCGGCGTGCGTTGCGTCTGATTTTGGCTCATCGTGTTTATAATGAACTATCGTGTTGCACTACATATCATTTATTAGATGCATTGTAGAAGGTTTAGGAATTGCGCGGTTTAAAAAAAAAAAAAAAAAAATCTATTATGTGATTTTATTGTGATGTTGCAACTCTTGGCAACAGTTCAAGTCTACCCTGAAGAGTTCTCACAAATGTTGTGATTGTGTATCAACTTTTACATTTTTTTTTCTTTTTTTTTTTTTTTTAATACTACTCGGCTGTTTTACGAATACATCGCCTTCATCTTTCACCACGATAAGATCGCTCACATACATGCTTGGATTAACCGTTGTGCTCAGAACACATTCCAGTGAACCTTTAATGCGTGCCGTTAACTGTCCTTCACCATCATCCTCTTGGCACATACCTCAATTGCAATAAAATATTGACTAATTTTCGGGACCATTGTTTTGTGCAACATTTTGTCTCACTTTTTGACATTTTGGCGCACTGGGTGAACCCCTCAACACGGACAATTTGGAGAATTTTCATTTGGGTAACCTTCAATAGTTTATCGATCCCACCGGCTACAGCAGCCTTTCTCAACAAGGGTTCCTCCAGAGGTTGCTGTGGGTTCCTTCAGCAGTTTGTCTCGGATAAGATAGCAGTGAGACCAGTTTCATTTTCAGTTGTTTGTAAGAGGGACATTCTTCCCACTGACCCCCAATGTGAGGGACATTCTTCCCACTGACCCCCAATGTAAGGGACATTCTTCCCACTGACCCCCAATGTAAGGGACGTTCTTCCCACTGACCCCCAATGTAAGAGACGTTCTTCCCTCTGACCACCAATGTGAGGGACGTTCTTCCCTCTGACCACCAATGTGAGGGACGTTCTTCCCTCTGACCACCAATGTGAGGGACGTTCTTCCCTCTGACCACCAATGTGAGGGACGTTCTTCCCGCTGACCCCCAACGTGAGGGACGTTCTTCCCGCTGACCCCCAACGTGAGGGACGTTCTTCCCGCTGACCCCCAACGTGAGGGACGTTCTTCCCGCTGACCCCCAACGTAAGGGACGTTCTTCCCGCTGACCCCAACGTAAGGGACGTTCTTCCCGCTGACCCCCAACGTAAGGGACGTTCTTCCCGCTGACCCCCAACGTAAGGGACGTTCTTCCCGCTGACCCCCAATGTAAGGGACGTTCTTCCCGCTGATCACCAATGTAAGGGACGTTCTTCCCGCTGACCCCCAATGTAAGGGACGTTCTTCCCGCTGACCCCCAATGTAAGGGACGTTCTTCCCGCTGACCCCCAATGTAAGGGACGTTCTTCCCGCTGACCTCCAATGTAAGGGACGTTCTTCCCGCTGACCCCCAATGTAAGGGACGTTCTTCCCGCTGACCCCCAATGTAAGGGACGTTCTTCCCACTGACGCCCAATGTAAGGGGGGGCGCTTTTTGGGCTCATGCACTTGGCTGCGGGGTCTTGCGTTTCACATTGCCCAAATGCTGTACACATGTAACATTTACACGCGGAAAGGTTAATCTAGCCTATTGGTTGCCTGGATGCGGGTGCTTATTGCTGTCCAGCATCATTCGGTAGGGCACGGGCAGCTCCTGTAGAGTACTGTTTGTTGTGTACATCCTTTTGTTGCTAAGATGTAGGCAGATCCTGCCACGTGTCGTCCTTCGTTGCTAGGATGCAGGCAGTGGAGTACTTTTACGCTGTATGAATATAAACCTTAGCAAAAATATTTATATACATTCTGCTTAAAATCCAGTTCATGTGCAGGACAGTGGGCGCAGATTTTTCTATTTTGATTTTACAGATCTGAATGCAGAGCAAGTTTACGGATCCCTACATCGCCGTGTGCATGCTGCCAGAGAGAACCTGTATTTAGATCCATAAAAAAGTGAAAAATGTTACATTTTTTGTAATCTGCTTCCATGAGCCTTTTCTAGTGGCTACCAGTGTAAACATGATGATCTTCATGTGACCATCAGCGTGAGGAAGCTACTTCTCCATCAACCATCGGCGTGAGGAAGCTACTTCTCCATCAACCATCGGCGTGAGGAAGCTACTTCTCCATCGACCATCGGCGTGAGGAAGCTACTTCTCCATCGACCATCGGCGTGAGGAAGCTACTTCTCCATCGACCATCGGCGTGAGGAAGCTACTTCTCCATCGACCATCGGCGTGAGGAAGCTACTTCTCCATCGACCATCGGCGTAAGGAAGCTACTTCTCCATCGACCATCGGCGTGAGGAAGCTACTTCTCCATCGACCATCGGCGTGAGGAAGCTACTTCTCCATCGACCATCGGCGTGAGGAAGCTACTTCTCCATCGACCATCGGCGTGAGGAGGCTACTTCTCCGTCGACCATCGGCGTGAGGAGGCTACTTCTCCGTCGACCATCGGCGTGAGGAGGCTACTTCTCCGTCGACCATCGGCGTGAGGAGGCTACTTCTCCGTCGACCATCGGCGTGAGGAGGCTACTTCTCCGTCGACCATCGGCGTGAGGAGGCTACTTCTCCGTCGACCATCGGCGTGAGGAGGCTACTTCTCCGTCGACCATCGGCGTGAGGAGGCTACTTCTCCGTCGACCATCGGCGTGAGGAGGCTACTTCTCCGTCGACCATCGGCGTGAGGAGGCTACTTCTCCGTCGACCGTCGGCGTGAGGAGGCTACTTCTCCGTCGACCGTCGGCGTGAGGAGGCTACTTCTCCGTCGACCGTCGGCGTGAGGAGGCTACTTCTCCGTCGACCGTCGGCGTGAGGAGGCTACTTCTCCGTCGACCGTCGGCGTGAGGAGGCTACTTCTCCGTCGACCGTCGGCGTGAGGAGGCTACTTCTCCGTCGACCGTCGGCGTGAGGAGGCTACTTCTCCGTCGACCGTCGGCGTGAGGAGGCTACTTCTCCGTCGACCGTCGGCGTGAGGAGGCTACTTCTCCGTCGACCGTCGGCGTGAGGAGGCTACTTCTCCGTCGACCGTCGGCGTGAGGAGGCTACTTCTCCGTCGACCGTCGGCGTGAGGAGGCTACTTCTCCGTCGACCGTCGGCGTGAGGAGGCTACTTCTCCGTCGACCGTCGGCGTGAGGAGGCTACTTCTCCGTCGACCGTCGGCGTGAGGAGGCTACTTCTCCGTCGACCGTCGGCGTGAGGAGGCTACTTCTCCGTCGACCGTCGGCGTGAGGAGGCTACTTCTCCGTCGACCGTCGGCGTGAGGAGGCTACTTCTCCGTCGACCGTCGGCGTGAGGAGGCTACTTCTCCGTCGACCGTCGGCGTGAGGAGGCTACTTCTCCGTCGACCGTCGGCGTGAGGAGGCTACTTCTCCGTCGGCGTGAGGAGGCTACTTCTCCGTCGGCGTGAGGAGGCTACTTCTCCGTCGGCGTGAGGAGGCTACTTCTCCGTCGGCGTGAGGAGGCTACTTCTCCGTCGGCGTGAGGAGGCTACTTCTCCGTCGGCGTGAGGAGGCTACTTCTCCGTCGGCGTGAGGAGGCTACTTCTCCGTCGGCGTGAGGAGGCTACTTCTCCGTCGGCGTGAGGAGGCTACTTCTCCGTCGGCGTGAGGAGGCTACTTCTCCGTCGGCGTGAGGAGGCTACTTCTCTATGGGCCCCCTCACGTCGGGCGCCTCTTTCTGGCTATTATAGTTGGTTTATTATCATTACTGCAAATAATTTGGTCTCACTTCACTGTCTTAGGTGTCAAATATGCAAAGTACTCCACATTCCTTATTCTTTTTATCATCCACAACTTGAGGTTCACACTAATGTCCCATGAGCTGTAGACCTAATAGGTGTTCCCCAAGAACTGAAGGGTTCTTCACTGCTAAACCGGTTGAGAGAAGCTGATCTGCAGCATAATCCAACAGGAAACCTAGAAGACCGAAGGATATCCAGAGGATGAACAGCATTACAGATATTAGGGGGATATCAAGGAGATTAGAAATCTGTAATTTGTGACCAGAACGGCCTAAGTTTTCAAGGCCAACCCTCTTGAGGAAATCCCCCATGTTCTCTATGATGGCACTTTCAGATGATGGTTCTTCTTCCCCGTTCGGTAGAACCTCACAACCGTATAGTAAGTGAGGTGAAAGCTACTCATTTCGTCTATGAACATTTCTATAGGTGAGAGAGGGTACCTTTGTCCCATACCAGCCTCCGCTCCTCAAGCCTCCTTTCTTTGGTATGGAGTAATTCGTGAGTTTTTTTTTTTTTTTTTTTCTCTTGAATAATCAGGTTGTGTCTGTAATTGTAACCTCCTCACCAACCTGGATGTGAGCTGCATGTCGAAGCTGCAGGTGTCTACTGTATAGAACCGTGCGTGCGGGAGACGTTAACTGGAAACCGCCGCTCGCCTTAGCCGACCCTAGTATGGATGTGTACGTGTGAATTCCTCAGTCATTGCCCCTCTTCGAGCCATGCCCCCTAACATGTTTCACACCCGCCGCCTATGAGCTATGAGTAAGCCTCCTGGTGGGTGGGGCGAAACATGTCGGGGGTAGGCTTGAGGAGCAGTGTTGACTGGGGCTTTCACATGTCCACTTCCATACTAGGGTCGGCTGCAGCGAGCAGCGGTTTCAAGCTAAAATGTTCGTAGCTCTGTGTGAGGTTGTGTTTTTTTTTTTGTTTTTTTTTTGTTTTTTTTTTTGCGGGGGGGGGGGGAGGGTTCCTTCCGCTGGTATCCCTGTTATCCTGAGTGCCAATGTGGCTCTACACCTCGGCCTGGAGCGGCACCACCAAGTACTTATGGTCTTGTGACTGTGGGAGATGGTATTGATCCTGCAATGCGCTAGATTTATCTTCCATCTAAATTTCTATATAATCCTTTGTGGCCTAATTCAGCAGGCTTCTCCTAGTGGAGCAGAAGCAGGGTTCCTGCTAAGCTGTGAGGTGCGGTAAGGCTGCAGCGGGCTCAGGATGGGCCCTTACATGATATGTCTTGTGCTCAACAGCTTTCTAATGCTAGCCATAGGCAGCCAGGCGTCTCGAGACAAAATCAATGCATTCCTCTGCTCATGCTGTACAGAGCGGATGGAGGAATCTCCAATGCCGGCTTGGCACCTGCGACTGTTTGAATACCCAAACAGTGACTGCATCTCCATAGGATACAGTCACGGCTTGGTCAGTCATTCTCCACCCAGCTCAGTTGTTGATTTTTACATCGACTTAAAGTGGTTGTAAACACTTACTGTATGAAGTGACTGGTAATGCGCAGAGATTAATTCAATCCTCCTATAGATAAGTTGTACCTGTTTATCTTCAGTCCTCCTGGGTCTCTACTGCCTTCTAAAATGCACAGATCAAGGGTTTTTTCTCAGCTCCAGAAGCCAGGGGGTGAAGATCTGATTTCACACGCTGCACAGCATAGGGAAGGCGCTGAGTGTAATCTGAGACCTGAGTGGAGATAGAGGATGCGCCCCACTCGACACACAACTGAGGCTGTCAGACACCACCTGTGTGCTGAGGCAGGGCCATCTCCCGGGACCCCATGATGTCACGATAACCTGTCGAGAGGCTGAAATCGCACTCTGTGCTTTGATTTGAGGCTAGTACACACTATAGAGGGATGTGCTTTTGTTCTTCTTCTTTTTTTTTTTTTTTTTTTTTTTTTTTATTTCAAAGTTTACACCCGCTTTAAAGTGGACCTTCGCCCATATTTTTAACTTAATCTGATCCTAATGCCAAACTGCAGTACAAATAATAAATTGATATTCTCAATATTTTATTTATTGGCGATTAGGTCATTAGGCGATTCCCGTGGACTTCTGGGATATCGGCGTCCGATATCCCGGGAGAGCCCCGCTGGGATATCGGCGTCCGATATCCCGGGAGAGCCCCGCTGGGATATCGGCGTCCGATATCCCGGGAGAGCCCCGCTGGGATATCGGCGTCCGATATCCCGGGAGAGCCCCGCTGGGATATCGGCGTCCGATATCCCGGGAGAGCCCCGCTGGGATATCGGACGCCGGTATCATTTTCACGGGCCAGTAACCAGGAAAGGACTAGAATTACAATATTGAAGCCAAATATTCATAGCAAGTACAGCGATTTGTAAGGATCACGGGGATGTATTCATTGAAATTTTGAGTAAGAGACTGGAGCTCCTCTTTAAGTTGGGCCAGGTGGTGCTTGAAGGACCACCCACGGTTCGTATTTCAGTGGATTCAGCAGGAATTCGAGCCGTCTATGGCCATCTTACGGGCTTGTTCACACCAACAGACACTTTTTTTTTTTTTTTTTTTTTTTTTTTTTTTTTTTTTTTTTGTCTTGAACTTTATTGAAATGTCAATTCATTTGGTTCTAGTTGGGCAAACTTGGCCAATACATCCAGTGTGGACGGGCCCAGATTCCTTTCGACACGTACAAGCTTTTAAATGTATTGCATCCTTTTGGAAATTTTTCTTTTTGCTTGTGGAACTGTCAACACGTGGGATCCCCCCGCAGACAGCTACCAGCGGCAACGTTTGAACTTTTCCAGCTTGGCGCAATGGGCACTTGAACCTTTGAAGACCCCATATTATTATTATTATACAGGATTTATGGCGCCAACAGTTTGCTCGGCACTTTACAATATAACGGGAGACAATACATCAACAATACAGTTCAATACAAGAGGATTAGGAAGGCCCTGATCCTGGGAGCTTACAATCTAGGAGGGAGCGGCTGGTGGTACAAAAGGTAGTAACTGTGGGGGATGGACTGGTTGGAAGAGTAGAAGATTCCATTATTAGCTGAGAGCAGGATAGGCTTCCCTGAAGAGATCGGTTTTCAGAGATCGCCTAAAAGTGAGCAGGGTAGGCGATAGTCTGATAAATTGGGGTAGAGAGTTCCAGAGGATGGGGGAAGCTCTGGAGGAGACCTGGAGAGGAGCATGGGAGGAGGAAACCTATTGGAGCTTATTGATTCCACGTGTTGGGCTCCATTGGTCCCCTAGGCATGGTCTAGGCCCTGTTTTGCGACCGGTCACACCAACAAAGTGAGGCAGGCAGCATTTTATCAACGCGCGTGTAAGGTTCAAGGAAGGCAACGAGTGAATTTTTTTTCTCTTAAAAGCTCGCTCTGCGCCGCAATGCCGCGACGCACACGTAAAGCCATCAGAGTGCTCCGTCTCCTGCCATCGCATCTCGTGTGAACATTCCCTAAGGTACGCAGCATAGCGCGGGTAGCTTCAGATCGCCAGTAGGGACTACCCCCACCCCACTGAGGGAGCAAATACCAAAAGTAATAAAAACAACAAAAACACCAAAGGAATGTCGCCTAAATTTTGACGGTTGAACGCTCGCCCTGTATTGCTATTCTGGGACCAGCCTGCCCTATTTTTAGAAGTGGCCGGGGGTCGGTTTTTAAAATTAGCGGTTAAAGTGGGGAATAATTTGGGGGAGGGGGGCCATTTTCTCAGACGACGAGCGGTTGCGGCAATTAGTCGCGGTCCTGTTTACTCCCGCGTCAAACCGACACGCGTTCGGCTGTCTAATTATTTTGTGAGCTTATGAATGCAGCGTTTGAGAGGGCGAGTTTATGAGCCTGATTTTATGAGGGTACAAGGACAAGCCATCAGCCCCCCCCCTCTATTTTTCCCCTCGACTCTATTAACAGTTAAGGGGGGGGGATTGTGACCACCCTTACAATAAAAACCTCGAGGCTTTTAGTAGGCTATTAAAGCAGACTTCATTTCCTAGAGCGCGGAGACCCTCGTGAGACGGCCAACAATAGGGGTTTTGTTTGCTCTGCGAGAGACCTAGGCTGGGTTCTGGGTAAGGGGAGGGGGTGATAGGAGATTAATAGCACCCCCATGGGCCAGCTCCTCCTCTACACCTTTTTGTTAACCATTTTCCTTCCAGGTAGGGGACACACAAAAAAAAAAGAGCTTTATGATGGGGGGGGGGGGGGGGGGAGTGGCCCGAGTCAGATCTGGTCTCAAGCCTTTAAAATGGCCTGTAATTGCGCCCGTTCCTGAAGAGGGGATTGTTCTTTTCATATTTGATCAAAAGGTTGTATTGCTTTTGTTTTGTTTTTTTTATTTTTTTGGACAAGTGCTGGCAAGCAGCAGCTAGCATTGTTGTCTATGTAAAGCCCTAGAACTCTAACTCCACACAATTCTCAATTTTGGTCGGTACCGGTGAGTCCGAAATCTTTCCAGTATGTTTTGGTGGGCATTAGGAATACACTCCTTTTACAATGATGAGATTTCCCTCGTAGTTTGAGTCTCTGCCCCTCCCACAATGGGGAGATTTCCCTGGGTAGTTTCTCTGCCCCTCGCACTATGGCGAGATTTCCCCCGGTAGTTTGTGTCTCTGCTCCTCCCACTATAGGGAGATTTCCCTCGGTAGTTTGTCTCTGCCCCTCCCACAGTGGCGAGATTTCCCTGTAGTAGGTTTCTGCCCCTCCCACTATGGGAAGATTTCCCTGTCGCAGTTTTCTGCCCCTCCCACTATGGGAAGATTTCCCTGTCGCAGTTTTCTGCCCCTCCCACTATGGGAAGTGTTCCCTGTCGCAGTTTTCTGCCCCTCCCACATGGGAAGATTTCCCTGCAGTAGTTTTCTGTCCCTCCATATCCACTCTCCCCGGTGCGGGCCCACTATTGTGTCGGCTCTCCCCGGTGCGGGCCCACTATTGTGTCGGCTCTCCCCGGTGCGGGCCCACTATTGTGTCGGCTCTCCCCGGTGCGGGCCCACTATTGTGTCGGCTCTCCCCGGTGCGGGCCCACTATTGTGTCGGCTCTCCCCGCTGCGGGCCCACTATTGTGTGGGCTCTCCCCGCTGCGGGCCCACTATTGTGTGGGCTCTCCCCGCTGCGGGCCCACTATTGTGTGGGCTCTCCCCGCTGCGGGCCCACTATTGTGTGGGCTCTCCCCGCTGCGGGCCCACTATTGTGTGGGCTCTCCCCGCTGCGGGCCCACTATTGTGTGGGCTCTCCCCGCTGCGGGCCCACTATTGTGTGGGCTCTCCCCGCTGCGGGCCCACTATTGTGTGGGCTCTCCCCGCTGCGGGCCCACTATTGTGTGGGCTCTCCCCGCTGCGGGCCCACTATTGTGTGGGCTCTCCCCGCTGCGGGCCCACTATTGTGTGGGCTCTCCCCGCTGCGGGCCCACTATTGTGTGGGCTCTCCCCGCTGCGGGCCCACTATTGTGTGGGCTCTCCCCGCTGCGGGCCCACTATTGTGTCGGCTCTCCCCGCTGCGGGCCCACTTGGGTCTGAGCTGTCGGCTCTCTCCAAATTTTTTTTTTTTTTTTTTTTTTTTTTAAACTTGTGTAAAAAAAAAAAAGACTCTGGCAGCAAAAGGGATAAAGGATAAGCTGGACACGCCCCTTTTCCTGAGGAGCAGCCAATCGATGTTCATCACACTGCAAGGTCTCTCCTCCCTGCTAGTCCCCGAGTGCAGTGCTGGAGGCAGGCGGAGGGGGGAGGAGGTAAACCGCGCAATGTTTAAAATATTACACGTTTATAAAACTCCCATTTTGTTTTTAAAAGCTCCGACATTCCTAATCACCTCTGATTTACATACTTTTTTTTTTCTTATCTGGACACGTAGATTGGGTCCTTGATTTTAGTCCCTGGACAAGTAGTTTTTTTTTTCAAAAATTTCCGTGCCTCTGCTGTATGTAGCTTACTAAAAATATCACAGCCTTAAAACGCCTCTCCCGATCCCTCCGCCCTAATGCAGGCAGTTGGAGGAGTTGTGCCAATATGAAGATTCCTTGAAGGGTGGATGTCCATGTGGGGGGAGAGTGGGGCCTTCCTAGGCAGGCTAGGTATCACCCACATGTGATGCTGAGCCGTCATGATTGAAAGAACTGAAAACCATTGAATGAAAGGGGCGGGTCCAGAGACAGTCCAGAGGGGGAGGAGATCACTAGATGAGGCTTGACATCAGAGTAAGCCGTTTCAGTCTGAGAGGAGCCAGTACACACAGAGGGAGGATTTTAGAGAAAAAATTTGGGGGGCATTTAGATACACTTTACGGCTAGTTATGCAAAATGAGGTGTCTCACCAATAATGATAGATGGTGGGACATTTTCTGTTCCTCGTTCACGTTGCTGGTGTTCTACGGCGTCGTTCTTATCAACTTGGTTCCTGATGAAGCCCCACGTGGTCCGAGATCCATGTGGCTCTCTGAAACCTCGGGTATCCTGATAATCCATTTGGCGCCTGATGAAATCCCACATATCCTGAGCACTGCCCTCCTGATGAAGCCACGGGTGTCCCAAGATCCATGCGGGTGCTGATGAAGCCTCACATCTCTTGAGAGCCACGCCTCATTGAGCCCCATCTGTCCCGAGATATTTGTGGCTCTTGAAGCTCCATATGTGCTGAGAGCTGCTCCTGATGAAGCCCAGGTGGTCTGATATCCATGTGGCTCCTGATGAAACCCGGGTGTCCCAAGAGCTGTGCTGCTCCTGATGAAGCCCCCCCCCGTGTCCCAATAGCTGTCCTGATGAAGCCCCCCTCCCCGTTTCCCCAGATCTCTTCTGATGAATCTAGCCGTACTGATGAAGCACCAGGTGTCCCAAGAGCTGCCGTGGTTTAAAATTGAAGCCTGGGCATGGAGAGGGAGACATACCTACGCCGGTGCTCTGTGCTGACCAAACCTACACCGGTGCTCTGTGCTGACCATACCTACACTGGTGCTCTATGCTGACCAAACCTACACCGGTGCTCTATGCTGACCATACCTACACCGGTGCTCTGTGCTGACCATACCTACACCGGTGCTCTGTGCTGACCATACCTACACCGGTGCTCTGTGCTGACCATACCTACACCGGTGCTCTGTGCTGACCGTACCTCCCCCGGTGCTCTACGCTGACCCGTACCTCCCCCGGTGCTCTACGCTGACCCGTACCTCCCCCGGTGCTCTACGCTGACCCGTACCTCCCCCGGTGCTCTACGCTGACCCGTACCTCCCCCGGTGCTCTACGCTGACCCGTACCTCCCCCGGTGCTCTACGCTGACCCGTACCTCCCCCGGTGCTCTACGCTGACCCGTACCTCCCCCGGTGCTCTACGCTGACCCGTACCTCCCCCGGTGCTCTACGCTAGTCAGACAGGCATGTGCTGGTGAAGAACTTGTTGACAGAAGGAGAGTGTTGACTTCATAAGTGTGCTGCTGCTTTTTATAACTAGTTAGGCTTAGCCTGGAATTCTACTTTAGGTTTCATTCAGGCCACGTAACCTTCCATCTTCATGCTCGGTTGAAATGTGGCTCCTGAATCAATTTTTGTAATTATGAATCTGCCGTTATGGGAGTTTGTTGTTGGTGTTGAGCGTCATATTTGTGTAGCTTTATGACTTGTGATTCTGTTCTAATTGTTTGTTTTTTTCTTTTTTTTTTCTCTCAATGTCCAGGCTGCAAAATCAAGGCATTGAGGGCCAAAACCAATACATACATCAAGACGCCCGTCCGGGGAGAAGAACCAGTGTTCATGGTGACTGGACGGCGAGAGGATGTGGCCATGGCAAGACGCGAGATCATTTCCGCGGCAGAACATTTCTCTATGATCAGAGCTTCCCGTAACAAAGCCGGCACTGCGTTCGGCAGCGCCCCGACCCTCCCCGGTCAAGTGACTATCCGAGTGCGAGTCCCGTACAGAGTGGTGGGTTTGGTGGTGGGACCCAAGGGCGCTACTATTAAACGGATCCAGCAGCAGACCAACACCTACATCATCACGCCAAGCCGCGACCGAGACCCCGTGTTCGAGATCACCGGGGCTCCGGGAAATGTGGAACGCGCTCGGGAGGAGATAGAAACGCACATTGCGGTACGCACCGGAAAAATCCTCGAGTACAACAACGAGAATGACTTTCTCTCCAGCAGCCCGGACTCCGGCATGGAAAACCGATACCCGGAAAGCTGGAGGGTTCACGGCACGGCAGCCGGATGCAAGCCTCTCTCGACTTTCCGGCAGAACAGCCTCGGCTGCATCGGCGACTGCCCGGCGGAACCAGTTTACGAGACGCCAAGGCTCAACGATCAAAACGAATTCAACTACGGATACCTGTTCCCCAACTACAAGCAAGAGGTGTACTACGGCGTGGCCGAAACCGGAGGTCCTATGTGGGGCGGTCAGGAGAACAACAGCTCCACGCCAAGCATTTTCACTAAGCAACAGCGTTCCGGGAGTAGCGGTACAATCCAGACCAACTCTACGCAGCGGTCTCCGGAATCTGGCCTTACTAGCTTGCCGAGGAGGAGCCAAGGGGAAGCTCTTCAAGGCTTCACCAAGATCAACGCCACTCGGACCTCCGTTTCGGGAAGCCGGGAGTGCATGGTCTGCTTCGAAAGCGAGGTCACAGCTGCACTTGTTCCCTGCGGACACAACCTCTTCTGCATGGAATGCGCCGTCCGCATCTGCGAGCGGAACGAACCCGAATGCCCCGTTTGCCATGCATCTGCCACTCAGGCTATCAGAATATTTTCTTAAGAGACGCAGGGAATGGGACTGTGGGTGGGAAAAAAAAAAATGGGTGCAAGGGTGCAGGACTTTTGTGGTGCATAGAGGTCAACAACCGATATTTAAAACTTCATCGAAAATTCTTACCGCCAATTTAACTATCAGGAACCTTTTCGATGAGAATGTGGACAACATGTTTACTGGTCAATGAAGGGGGTCACCCTTCCCAAAAATCACCGCTGTTTTTTCTGGGGAGCTCGTGCCCAAAAAAAATCCGTCAATACCAGATGTACTTTTTTCTTTTTCTTTTTTTCTTTTTTTTTTTTCTTTTTTTAAATTTTTTTTTGACAGGAGAACATTGGATAAAAGCAGGTTTTTCCATCAGATGACATATTTTAGTTGTGGATAAAAATAAAAAAGATGTTGAGCGGATAATAAGAACAGAGTTGATTAAAGAGGAACAAAAAATTTTTTTGATGCAGTCCAAACCTTTGAACGTCCCTCCTATTCTGTTGCTGGATGTTGGGACAGACGGGGGCGCTGTTCTCGCGAAGAAAGGGACCACGTGTACCTAAAGCCTGATCTCTACAACATCTAGAGTTTCGTCAGTTCAGCGGTCGCGTTTTTTCTCCCGCGTGTGCTGTTCTCATTCTCCTCTTCAGAATTAAAAGCGGGCAGCTTTTAGCAGAAGGGCTAAATCGAGGATTATTTGGACGAAGCGTTTTACGGGCACTCAGGGGTACTTTTTTTAGCCAGGTCGAAAAATTAAAAAAAAATAATATTTTAGGCATTTGCAGGGCCCCTCCTCCTGCGCCCAACAATGCCTTTCTGCCTGGCTACAGGAATCTGTTTTATCATTATTTTTTTATTTTTTTTTTTTTAACTAGCAAAAAAAAAATACAAAAAAAAAAAACTGTACGTATCAAACTCTGGGAACCTGCAACATTGAGGACACAACACTTACCTCACGCTCAACAAAAATGCAGCTTAATCTACCGTTTGTAATCTTAACTGTCATTTGCTGATTTTTTTATTATTTTTTTTTCAGTTTTTAATTTTTATTTTCAGTTGAAAAAATAAAATATGCCGGGATTCAATTTTAAGCACCACAAAAAAAATTACGACGAAAAACAAAAACCACACAACTATCAGGACTTATGCATGGAGGTCTTGCTTTTTTCTTTTTGTAGGAAAATGAAATGAAAAGACATACGGGGGGGGGGCAGGGGGGGGAACGTTACTGATTTTTGCTGTGCACTGAATTCGAGGCACCAAAAACGGCGGTCCTCTTTTATCTCAGACAACTGCCGCTGAACCTGCCAGGTGTCTATGGCCATCTGAACAAGCAAAAGCAGTTTTCTTTTTTGTTTTTTTAAGCAGGAGAGCACTGAGATGATGGAACGGAGGAACACTTCCAATTGTGTCCACGGGACGTTTTTTTTTTTTTTTTCCTCCTGAATGCAAAGAATAATAAAAAAAATTATAACAAAGTTATTTTCTTCCTTATAACTGGACAAGACAGAACATTTTAATGATAATGCAGATACGTTGGACCAAAGTTTCACGTGCTGGAAAAAAAAAAAAAATTGTTTTAGATTGTGCCATGTGTTCAAACTCCAGCCTTTGATGTGTTAGGGTCTCCTACTGCTCTTCGGATCAAATTTTAACGGGACGACAGTCAAACCAGAGAGGGTTGCGATACAAAAGACTGCACCCCGTCGTATTGCTCATCTCATCCAATATTTTTTTTTTTTTTTTTTATTTCTCTCAGCCCTACCCAGTTAGATCAGGGTTGGTTTAATCCAAAATTTGGTGCTTCCTGGATGATGCCATCCCCTTTTTTATATATTTTTTTTTTTTTTCCATTGGTACAACACTAGATCATGGCATTTTCTCAAAGTTTCAAAACTCGTGTTCTATGAACTCTAAAATACCATTTTTTTTAATTTTTTTTTTTTTTTTGGGTATCTGAGGATTCCAAAAAAATGTCCTTGTGCCATCATCCAGTGGTGGTGTGTTCCATTTCAACCCTTCCCTGGTCAAAGGAGGACCTGTTCTTCTTTTATTACACATTGGCGGGCCTCCTTTCAAACCGCACCTGTGAAAAAAACGCTTCCCATTAGAATCGCTCTACTTTGCATCTGATGCATCCGAATGTGGGGGGGGGGCAAGGGATGTGCAGCTTCCCCATTCCCCAAGGAAGAAAAAAAAACAATTACCGATATTCTTTAACATGGATTTTTATGGGAAAACAAAGTTCACCCAAATATTTCAAAAAAGAAAAAAGTATACTTTCGACATTTTTTTATATATATAATTTTAATGTATGGTTTTAAATGTATGTAGCACTCTTTATAGCTTATTACGGATTAGCAGTATTTTTTGTTGTTTTTTTTTTTTAATTTAAATCAAATGTAGCAATTTTACTTTTTATGATGAAAAATTACAAAAGGGACCTAATGGAAATAATATTTCAGGTCAGTCTCGGTGGGAACTGCTCAGTCAGGTCTCGTAGGACAGGATAGGCTCGAGATGGGACTGTTTTTTTTATGACTGCATGAGTCTACATTGTCAAAGAGTTTGGTTGAATTTTTATTTAATTCCGCTCTCAAAGCTTCTAAGGTCTTTTTTTTTTTATTTAAAAAAAAAAAAGAAAAAGAGACAAAAAAAAAAAAAAAAAACCTTCGGTGGGAATGTATTTACTGCACTGAAGGGTTTAACAGTTAACTACCAGTCTTACAAGTTGTAAAGCTCGCTTACTCGTTCATAACCAACTACAACACCTCCAGGGTTGGTCAACCTTTTACGTTCTTGCATACTCCTTCCAATGGTTGTTACATTTCATGAGAAAAGCACTTTTTTTTTGGATAAATTTGGTTCCATGGAGATATTGGAGGAAGTTTGTGAGATAGTCCAGCGGCTTCCCTCACCTGGGCCGTTCTCTCTCTAGACTGCGGTGGTAGACCCCTTCATGGATGGTCTCCTTCCATCAACATCGTTGGATTGGTGAGGAGATGACTCTGTAGACCTGTCTTGACCATTCCCTATACATGCCTTGAGTTTTTTGGGGGGTTTTCGGGAGAAAAGGTTCCTGTTGTTTGGTATGTGATGGAACCGGCTATTTCTTCCAGCTCCAAGGCAGTTGAACCTTCTCTGAGTCGCTGGCCAACCACGAGAGGGATTTTGAGTTGACTGATGGCTAACCCTCTCAGAAGATTTTCGCGGTGCTGTACGTTTTTTTTTGGTCTCACGGTTGGTTTGAGGTGACCTTTTTTATTTCTTTATTGAAACACGGGTTGTTGAGAAAGTCATGAAGGGTTTTGGCGCTAACCACATTCTACTACGGCTGATCTCTTCCACGAAGAGTAATCGGGTTGAGTTGAGGGTGAAGGTGCAGCTGATGTAGACCTGGATAGAAACAAGGACCATCTACCAGCCTATTCATTGGTTAGAGTAAACCGAAAGAGCTGAATCGTATCAACGAGCCTCGTGATCACCATTCTAAATGAGATGCATTCTCGGTGATTTCGCCGATCTCTGATTTGGATAGGCTACATCCTCGGTGATGTCACCAGTCTCTAGTGATTGGAATAGTCGGCATTCTTAGTGATGTCATTGGTCTCTGATGATTGGATAGGCTGCATTCCTAATTATGTGACTGCTCTCTAGTGAATGGATAGGCTGGGTTCTCAGTGATGTCACCAGCCTCTAATAATCGGATAGGCTACATCCTTGGTGATGTCACCACTCCCTAGTGAATGGATAGGTTGCATTCTCAGTGATGTCACCAGCCTCTAATAATTGGATAGGCTACATTCTCAATGTCACCAGCCTCTAATAATTGGATAGGCTACATACTCGGTGATGTCACCACTCTCTAGTGAATGGATAGGCTGCATTCTCAGTGATCTCACCAGTCTCTAACATTTGCATAGGCTTCATCCTCGATAATGTCACCAGCCTCTAATAATTGGATAGGTTACATCATTGGTGATGTCATCAGTCTAGTGAATAGGCTGCGTTCTCAGTGATGTCACCAGCCTCTAATAATTGGATAGGCTACATCCTTGGTGATGCCACCAGTCTCTAATAATTGGATAGGCTACATGCTCGGTGATGCCACCAGCCTCTAATAATTGGATAGGCTACATGCTCGGTGATGCCACCAGCCTCTAATAATTGGATAGGCTACATCCTTGGTGATGCCACCAGTCTCTAATAATTGGATAGGCTACATCCTTGGTGATGTCACCAGCCTCTATAATTGGATAGGCTACATCCTTGGTGATGCCACCAGTCTCTAATAATTGGATAGGCTACATGCTCGGTGATGCCACCAGTCTCTAATAATTGGATAGGCTGCATCCTCAGTGGTGTCACCAGTCTCTAATAATTGGATAGGCTGCATCCCCGGTGATGTCACCAGTCTCTAGTGAAGGGATAGCCTGCGTACTCAGTGATGTCACCAGCCTCTAATAATTGGATAGGCTACATCCTTGGTGATGTCACCAGCCTCTAATAATTGGATAGGCTACATCCTTGGTGATGCCACCAGTCTCTAATAATTGGATAGGCTACATGCTCGGTGATGCCACCAGTCTCTAATAATTGGATAGGCTGCATCCTCAGTGGTGTCACCAGTCTCTAATAATTGGATAGGCTGCATCCCCGTGATGTCACCAGTCTCTAGTGAAGGGATAGCCTGCGTACTCAGTGATGTCACCAGCCGGATAGGCTACAGCCTTAGTGATATCACTGGTCCCCAATAGATAAGTAACAACCTCGGTGACGTCACTGGTCTCTAGGAAATGTATAGACCACGTTCTCGGTGATGTTTCCCGTAAACGGATAGCTGCATTTTGAGTGATCTCAAGAGCCTGAACAGCTAGACTGCATTATGGGCGATGTGACCGTCCTGTAGTAAATGGTTAGGCCGTATTACGAGTGACACCACCGGCCTAGAGTGAATGGTTAGGCTTTGTTCTCAGAGATTCATTCGGTTCCTAGTGGATGGATAAACTACATATCGCCTGTATCCAGTGAATAGACCACATCCTCAGTGATGTCACCAATATCCACTCAGTTGATCGGTTGCATCCTCCACAATCTCCTAAGTATCTGTCGAATTGATAGTCTGCCTTCCAATCGATGTCTCCGGGGTCTGGTGAAGAGCCAGGCTGCATTTTCACTTTTCTCGGTGGTATTACCGATCTTTGGTGAATGGATAGGCTTTCTTTCTTGGTGGTATCACCGATCTTTGGTGAACGGATAGGCTGCCTTTCTTGCTATCACCGATCTTTGGTGAACGGATCGGCTGCCTTTTTCGGTGGTATCACTGATCTTTGGTGAACGGCTGGCTGCCTTTTTTGGTATCACCGACCTTTGATGAATGGATCGGCTGCCTTTTCTCAATGGTATCATCGACCTTTGAACGGATGGGCTGCCTTTCTTGGTATCACGATCTTTTGTGAATGGATAGGCTGCCTTTTCTCGGTGGTATCACCAACCCTTGGTGAACGGATCGGCTGCCTTTTCATGGCTTTCTCAACAACCACGTAGGCAATTGGTTACCGATTTAATGCCGAGTGTGAATCAAATGAACCGACACGGCCCGAAGCTTGACTGAAATTTTTGAAAGACATGTAGGGGTCTACCACCCGCATGCCAGTTGACACTCAAAGTGCCGTACCTCCTTGCCTGGATCGACCTTCTCAGATTATCGTTTGTTTTTTTTGGTATATGGTGCTTCACAGACGAAGGTTATGTATCCCGTATCAGTCAGCCCAAAGCTTTCTCCTTTTCTAAAGTGCACTACAAACATGACAATTAGGACCTGGGTGATGCGGGTTACATCACTTTTCGAGCAACTGCCTCTTTTTTTTTTTTTTTTTTTTTTGTGTGAATGGCGCTTTGTTGTGTCAAAACATTTCAGGATTGTCTTTTTACATGTGAATTCAGTTGTGGTTTTTTTTTGTTTTTTTTATTTCTTTAAAACCTACGGCACTTCAGATCGGCATGGTTCCCCTACAAAAAGGGGAATCTGTACTGGCATTACGTAGAGATTTATGGTAAAGGGTAGAAGCTTCCCTCCCATGACCGATAGGATTGTGGATACTCAACTCATTGAGAGAATACTGTATAACTATACTAATATGTACAAGAGGGGCGTGGCTTGGAAGGAAAGGTTTGGGGATGGACCCAAAAAACTATGTACAAGACGGGTCGTGGCTTGGAAAGAAAGGTTCAGGGAGTGACCCAAAAAACTATATGTACAAGATGGGTTGGAAAGGGGTTCGGGGATGGAGCTAAAAACCTATGTACAAGATGAGGCGTGGGTTGGAAAGAGGTTCGGGGATGGACCCAAAAAACTATATGTACAAGATGGGTCGGGGCTTGGAAGGAAAGGTTGGGGGACCTGACCCCACCAGAGTTTGTGGTGTCATCAGGAAGTCACCAGAAAAGTGGGGTAAGGTTTCCCTGTGAATCCTATTTTAGGAATGCACATTTGAGAAGATGGCTCATTGTGGGGCAGAACTTCATAAGTCAAGGGCCCCCCCCTGGTGATGCTTTTGTCTCCTGACCAAGGTTGCATCTCAGACCGGGCCTTCAAAAAAAGTCTCTGCTACTTCAATAGAGGCGCTAAAAACATAAAATTGGAGTAGACTTCTCCTTAGACCTCTTTGGTCACATGGAGCTGGAGGCGTAGGGTTATGGAAAGGTTTTGCCCAAAAGGTATATTCCACTTACTGAACTAAGCTAACAAAAAAAAATGGCTTCCTCAAGGATTATGGTGACACCGCAGATGATTTGTGTGGACCATGATTTGTGTGGACCAATCGGAGATGAATGTTAATCAGTCGAATGCTAGTTATCAAATCATTGCAGAACCTAGAAGGCAGCATTTAAGGAGCCAGGAACCATTTGTTTGCAAAGGTACTGAAGACGTGGCCACCGTTTTTAAAACGTTTTAAGGCACTTTGGCTACCAGATTCAGACCTTGTTTATGGAATCCGTCCAGTCCTGGTGCCACCCCCTGTGAAGTTAATGGTTGGTTGGGAGACCTTTTGTGTTACGGGAATCCCCTTTTAAAATAGAGGGGGAAAAACTGATGGGATTTAGGATGGAGAGGGGGAGATATTACCATGAACCCCAAACCTAGAACAGAGAGGGAGATATCACTAGGAACCCCGACCAAGGTTGGAGAGGGGAACATGTCCCTATAAACCCCGACCAAGGGTGAATGGTGGAAGATATCACCATGAACCCCAAACCTTGGATGGACTGGGAAGATATCACTATGAACCCCAACCAATGATGGAGAGGGGAAGATATCATGTACCACAACCTAGGGTGGAGAGGGGAAGATATCGCCATGTACCTCAACCTAGGGTGCAGACTGGAAGATATCACCTCAAACCCCAACCTAGGGTGGAGAGGGGGAGATCACCGTGAAACCAACCTAGGGTGGAGAGGGGAAGATGTCCCCATGTACCACAACCTAGGATGGAGAAGGGAACATCCCCATAAACCCCAACCTAAGGTGGAGAGGGGACGATATCACCATGTACCTCAACCTAGGGTAGAGGCTGGAAGATATCACCTCGAACCCCAACCTAGGATGGAGAGGGGAAGATATCACCATGTACCTCAACCTAGGGTAGAGACTGGAAGATATCACCTCGAACCCCAACCTAGGATGGAGAGGGGAAGATATCACCATGTACCTCAACCTAGGGTAGAGACTGGAAGATATCACCTTAAACCCCAACGTAGGGTGGAGAGGGGGAGATCACCGTGAAACCAACCTAGGATAGAAAGGGGAAGATGTCCCCATGAAACCAACCTACGATGGAGAGGGGAAGATATCACCTCGAACCCCAACCTAGGGTGAAGAGGGGAAGATATCACCTCAAACCCCAACGTAGGGTGGAGAGGGGAAGATATCACCTCGAACCCCAACCTAGGATGGAGAAGGGAAGATATCACCTCGAACCCCAACCTAGGATGGAGAGGGGAAGATATCACCATGTACCTCAACCTAGGGTGGAGAGGGGAAGATATCACTTCAAACCCCAACGTAGGGTGGAGAGGGGGAGACAACCGTGAAACCAACCTAGGATGGAAAGGGGAAGATGTCCCCATGAAACCAACCTACGATGGAGAGGGAAGATATCACCTCGAACCTCAACCTAGGATGGAGAAGGGAAGATATCACCTCGAACCGCAACCTAGGGTGGAGAAGGGAAGATATCACCTCGAACCCCAACCTAGGGTGGAGAGGGGAAGATACCACCTCGAACCCCAACCTAGGGTGGAGAGGGGAATATACCACCTCGAACCCCAACCTAGGGTGGAGAGGGGAATATACCACCTCGAACCCCAACCTAGGGTGGAGAGGGGAATATACCACCTCGAACCCCAACCTAGGGTGGAGAGGGGAAGATACCACCTCGAACCCCAACCTAGGGTGGAGAGGGGAAGATACCACCTCGAACCCCAACCTAGGGTGGAGAGGGGAAGATATCACCTCGAACCCCAACCTAGGGTGGAGAGAAGAAAAAGCGATCTCCTTAAAACTCAACCTCTGCTGGTGCTCCATGATCTAGGGCTCCTGACAGAGTATGTGGTCAGTAAACACTTGGTGGGGGGGGGGGGGGGGGGGGGTCAGCTCTGCATCATTGGGGAGATTTTTTTTTTTTTTTCCAGTTCTAGAGGGAATGAGGGTCCAATTCCCAAGAATGGCGTTCCGTGTTCACCTAGCATTGAAGCACATCTCATCTTTGCTTTCCGATCCAAGTTTTTAGCCATCTCCATTCAAGAATGTAATACCTTGCTGGACTTAACAGTTATAGACACTTAAAAAAAAAATAGAGAGATATAAAACAATATACATAAAAACGCAAAAAACTATACTGTGATGTGGTCATCAAAAAATTATATAGATAAATGTTTTATTCTACACAAAGACCAAATTTTGTTTATATTTAAGGAAGCAGTATAAAGATAGTTTTAATTTGCCCCGAGACGAAAAAAAAGCTATTAAAAAAAAAAATATTTTTTTTTTTTTTTTCGAAGGAGAGTTTTTTTTTTTTTTTTTTTTAATTTAAGATTCTATTTCTGACCCACGAGGAGGCCGTGACTGTTAATAAGTCTGTAACTATTTCATTTGTAATCAAAAAGGAAAATTAAAAAAAAAAAAAATTAAAAAGTAGAGGCAAAAAAATAAATAAATAAATGACACTGCTTGAAAAAAAAAAAAAAATTAGATCATTTCTTTATAATTTAATAATCTATTTTAATAAATGCATTTATTACGTGTAAAGGTAAGCAGGACACATGCTCTGAAGAAAAAAAAAAAATACTTTTTATTGGGTAATTTATTAAAATAAAGGATTTTATTTTATGATAAAGTAATCCTTAAGCTTTCGAAAAACATAGATATGTAGACAGAAAAGAAAAAAAGACTGAAACTTTTTGTAGCCAGATTTTAAAGTTAAGTATTTCTTTTTTAAAAAAAAAAAAAAATTAAAGTAAATGTTTTTTTTGTTTTTTTTTTCCGTGTGCCGAACATTTTTGCTGTTGATGGAGATTTAGCTATAAATGCCTTGTCTAGTGAGTATTCACATCATTGTGTTTTAGAGTATTGAACATTTTAATGCCTTTTATGCCTAAAAAATTTAAAAGCTTCCCACAATGGTTTTTGAATTCCTTTTTTTTTTTTTTTTTTTTTTTTTTTCGTAAAGGAGTTCACCGATCGCTGCAAATCAAGTGGGTCCCTGGCCCTTCCAACCATTTTAGACCCACCAGCGTCAGAAAAAAAAATATTCAAAAAAAAAAAAGGGGCTTTATTACACCTCGTGCTGTTTTAGTGATGTAAATGCAATATTTTGTAGCTGGGGATTTTAGAAGCTTTTCAAGTGTCTTAGATAGCTCATCGTACGCTTCATTTTTGGGTAGTCCAGCAAAAAAAAAAATTTTTGTTGCTTTAACGATTCTAAAATGCCACAATTTCTGTATTGTTTGGGGGGTTATTTTTATCTCTTTGTCATAATTTAATATTACCGACCAGTTTTTGTGTTGAGGGGGAAATCGCCGCACGTTTCGTAAGTAGATGCAAATTTAAAAAAAAAAAATTTTAATTTTTTTTTTTGTTTTTTTTCCTATCTGACTTGACTGCAAAGTGTTTTGAGGATGGTAAAGGGCTGGAATGTCACAAAAGATCCTAACAGATCAAACATTTTCTTTCCTGCTGGGTACAGACACTCACAACTGTTTTTTTTGTTTTTTGTTTTCTTTTTTTTGTTTTGTTTTTTTTTTAAGATCTAATTTTCCCTCCTGGAGCCATCACCCCTTTTTTTTTTCCTTTAATTCCTATTTAGCAGTTCCTCAGAAGCCAGCACCCCCTTTTTTTCTATTTTCCCTTCCTGAAGCCAGCACCCCAATTTTTAATTCCTGTTTAGCAGTTTCTTTTAAGCCAGCACCCCCTTTTTTTTTCTATTTTTCCCCTCCAGCCAGCGCCCCATTTTTTTTTTTTTTATTCCTGTTTAGCAGTTCCTCTGAAGCCAGCACCCCCTTTTTTTTTTTTTTTTTTTTTTTTTCTATTTTCCCTCCTGAAGACAGCACCCCAATTTTTTTTCCTTTTTTTTTTTTTTATTCCTGTTTAGCAGTTCCTTTGAAGCCAGCGCCCCAATTTGTTTTCCTTTTTTTTTTTTTTTTAATTCCTGTTTAGCAGTTCCTCTGAAGCCAGAACCATTTTTTTTTCTATTTTTCCCTCCTGGAGCCAGCGCCCCAATTTTTTTCCTTTTTTTAATTCCTGTTTAGCAGTTCCTTTTGAAGCCAGCACCCTTTTTTTTTTTTTTTTTTTTTTTTTTTTTATATTTTTCCCCTCAAGCCAGTGCCCCAATTTTTTTTCCTGTTCAGCAGTTCCTCTGAAGCCAGCACCCCTTTTTTTTTTTTTTTTTTTTTTTTTTTGGTTTGTTTTCCCTCCAGAAGGCAGCGCCCCAATTTGTTTTTCCTTTTTTTTAATTCCTGTTTATCAGTTTGTTTTTTTTTTTAAGCCAGCACCCCTTTTTTTTGCTTCTTTTTTCCCCAAGGACAGCGCCCCATTTTTTTCCCCCTTTTTTAAATTCCTGTTTAGCAGTTCCTTTTGGAGCCAGCGCCCCTTTTTTTTTTTCCCTGTTTTTCCCCTCCTGAAGCCAGCGCCCCAATTTTTTCTTTTTTTAATTCCTGTTTAGCAGCTTTTTAAGCCAGCACCCCTTTTTTTTTTTTTCCTACTTCCCTTTTTTTTAATGTTCTAGCTGTCCCTCTGAAGCCAGCGCCCCAATATTTTTTTTTTTTTTTTAATCCGATCTAAATTTCTCCAAGACACAACAGATGGCGGGATGGCCATGTGCAATGGGAAAGGCCAGAATCCTACCAGATGCCATCTTTCGAGACTCTATTCCCCTAATTAATTATTAATATTTTCGCACTTAGCTAAAACGCTCGGTCATAGCGGCCTTTGTATGTTGCAGCCCGCCGATGAGTGAGTTTTATTCACTTATTGCATTTCTTTTTATTTTTTTTATGCGCCACAACATGCCCTTGGCAAAAAAAAAAAATGCAAAAAAATTTTGTGGCTGCTTAATAAAGCGAGTTAAGTAAAATTTTCTGTCAAACAGGATACATAATTAACAAGCCACCTTTTAAAGAAAGGTTTAGTTTTTTTTTTTTTTTTTTGCGTTTTTATATTTTTACCAAAACTTTTTTTTTTTTTTTTTGTGACTTTATTCTGTTACCAAAACTTTGCTATTTTTTTTGTGACTTTATTCTTTTACCAAAACTTTGCTATTTTTTTATAAGTTTATTCTTTTACCAAAACTTTTCTAATTTTTTTTTTTTTTTTTTAATGAGTTTATACTGTTACCAACGCTTTTTTCTATATTTTTTTTTTTTTTCTGTAGAACGGACCACAAACTAACATATTGGTACCCCAGTTGCACTGGCTTCAGCCTTTCCGAAAACTTGCGGCATTTGTTAGTGTAACAGATTTGCTTAAGGGGTGATTTTTTTTTTTTTTTTTTTTTTTTTTTTTATTGAAGCCGGTGTCCAATCCCTTTTTTAGTTGATAAATTGTGTATAGTTTATTTTCATTTACCTTTTTAACTTGTGTGAGCTCCAAGAGCGCTAATAAGCTCGTCCTTTCAACAGTGTACGACCATTTGGATCGTCTGCCCTCTGCAGGAAACAGATGGTAATTAAAACATTTTTTATTTTTTTTTAACATCGTTACCAAAATACTACAGCAAACCTTTTTTTTTTTTTTTTTAATTAAATATATTTATACAGTGTAGGAATTTTAAAAATATTTTCTTTTCTTTTTGATCTTCGTTGCTGTTTGTGACATTGAGCAAAGACAACAGCCCAGCAATAATCTTGTGCACTAAAAGAGAGATTTGCTAGCAATCTTATAGCCAAATGCTGATTTTAGGGGTTTATTCTCAATCCCTATATTATTAAAAGGGTACATATTGCGGAATAAGTCCCAAAAAAGGGGTGAAAATATTGCCTATTGTATTGAAGGACTTATTTTTTTAATTTTTTATTTTTTTTGTGGCTGGTATTTAAAATGAAATGTATGTGGGTATAGAGGGGGGATACGTCTAAATGTAATTTTCCCATCCTTACCCCTCAAAGGTCCTATTCCTTCCTTTTTTTTATTTTTTTTTTATATATATATATTTTTATTTTTTTTTTGTACTATTTTAAAACCAAAAAATGTTTGCTTTTTATTTTTTTTATTTTTTTTTTTCTGTGTATTCCTCTGCAAAAAAAGTGGGTTATTTGATTTTGCATTTTATTTCACATTTTAGGCAAAAAAAAAAAAATATGGTTCCTAATATAGCACTTAATATGTTTTAAAAAAAAAAAAAGAGAGAGAGGACAAGCTGGAAATGTGTATTTGTTCAGACTTGTCCCATAACATTTTTTTTGCAAATAGCTTTAACATTTAGGGCCCAGGAAACACTAAGCAGTCTGAGCCAAAATACATAGGTGGAAAAAAAATTAAAAACATTTTTTAATGAAGCAAGACAAAAGTAAAAAAAAAATAAACAAAAAACTTTATATAGAGATTACAAATCCGGATGACTATTTAATACTTGTATGAAATGGGAAGATTTATGACATAGATTAATTGCTGGTATCTTACTACTCTTTTTTTATTTTTAATCTCGGATTTTTATTTTTTTTTACTATTCTAACCTTAGAGGTTGCCAGACTAGATTCTTTATCACCTTGGCTGCATTATTACCCCCCCCCCTTTTTTTTTGTTTTGTTTTTTTCTTTTACTTGAACAAACCTGAATGAAACTCGTCTTGAGATATATAATCATACTTCATGCACTTTATATTTTTTTTTTTTCTTTTCTATCAAATACATTTCATGGAAAAAAAAGTTATATAAATGGGAAGAAAAATAAAATGGGGAGGAGGGGGGGGGTGTGTTTGGTCATTTTTTTTATATGCATAAAATACACACGGCGCTGTTCTTAAAATCTTGTTGGACCGAAAAAAAAGAGGCAAGATTAAATAGTCATGTTCTTCCGTCCAATTTTTTTCTTTTCATTTTGGAAGGAATAAAATGGATTTTCGTTTTTAAAAAAAAAAAAAATGGCATCTGATTTCTCAGTTATCTAAGTGATAGTAAACGATAATTGTTCAGTTAATGCGGTCGGTGCTGCGTGAGGCACCCGTCTTTCCTCCAATCGGTTCCCTTCCGTAGGACTGACACTTGTATTCCGTGTCCTCATTGGTTCTATTTTGAGTTTCCAAGAGGAGTCTATGACCTAAACATTTAATTTTTTTTAATTTTCTCTACATTTCTAATAAAATGTACTCTTATTTTCTCCAACTCTATCACTGAGGGCTTCCTTTTTGGATGTTCAGAAAAAAAAAATTTGCCATCGATTTTGTGTTTTCAGGAATTCGGCCCGTTCAAACGGATTCTTCCAATTGACCGCCCATATATCCATCCTGGAAAAAAAAAATAATAAAAAATAGAAACCCATGAGCCATTTGCAGAAAGTAGATATAGTCCTGTTTTATGGATTTTTTTTTTTTTATTTGATTTTTTTTTTTTTGTTTGTTTAATGCAGATAGTTAAAGCATACATGATGTTGCACAACTTGTAGAAAACAAAGAAGGGAAGGGTTAATGTATTAAATGTGCTGAATTGACATTAAGAACTTAATTTTATTAAAGTATTATTACTTAAAAATAATGGCTTCCATCTTTTTTTTTTTTTTTTTTTTTCTTTCTTGGGTTGGTTGTAAAATGCCACACGACACTTAAAAATAATGGCTTCCATCTTTTTTTTTTTTTCTTGGTTGCAAAATTTTAGCAGGTGATGCCGCACACGACACCCTAAAACTTGTGGTCACCTGACCATCACTACTACTATATGGTCAAATGTACATGGACATCTGTGAATGGTTGTGGTCAGGGGTTCCGTCCTACAAAGCCAAATCCATATCGCCGTGGATTGTCCAGTGCGGGGAAAAAACTCGAGAGGCCTGACCTCAAGCCTACGGAACGTCTTTGGTATAATTTGGAAGGACGTGGATTGACCAGCAATGGCTTCCATCTTCTTCGAGGGTTACAGTGAAGGAAATGCGTATTTGCTCCCCTGCCGATGTTGAATGTTCGCCCCTCACACAGAAATGATCGGTCTAACAATGGAATGTTCGCCCCTCACACAAATGATCGGTCTAACAATGGAATGTTCGCCCCTCACACAGAAATGATCGGTCTAACAATGGAATGTTCGGTGTAACACTGAGAGACAGAATACAACAACAAATTCAGCAGAAATGCGTCTAACAAATGATGATGGATCTGCATGTTCATGAGGGAAAGAAGGATTTGATCCCCTATCATTCAGCAGGATTTCTGGCTCCCAGGTGTCTCTCATACAGGTAACAAGCTGAGATTAGAAGCAGTCTCTTAAAGGGAGTGCTGCTAATCTCATTGTGTTACCTGTATAAAAGACACCTGTCCACAGGAGCCATCAAACCATCAGATTCCAAACTCTCCACCATGGCAAAGACCAAAGAGCTGTCCAAGGATGTCAGGGACAAGATGGTAGACCTACACAAGGCTGGACTGGGCTACCAAACTATGGCCAAGCAGCTTGGTGAGAAGGTGACAACAGTTGGTGCAATCATTCACAAATGGAAGAAACACAAAACAAGTGTCAGTCTCCCTAGGTCTGGTGCACCATGCAAGATCTCCCCTCGTGGAGTGTCAATGATCAGGAGAACAGTGAGGAATCATCCCAGAACTACACGTGAGGATCTTGTCAATGATCTCCAGGCAGCTGGGACCACAGTTACCAAGAAAACAATTGGTAACACACTACGCCGACAAGGACTGAAATCCTGCAGTGCCCACAAGGTCCCTCTGCTCAAGAAAGCACATGTCCAGCCCGTCTGAAGTCTGCCACTGAACATCTGAATGATGCAGAGGAGGACTGGTGGGAAGTGTTGTGGTCAGAGGAGACCAGAATCGAGCTCTTTGGCATCAACTCAACTCGCCATGTTTGGAGGAGGAGGAGGAATGCTGCCTATGACCCCAAGAACGCCATCCCAACTGTGAAACATGGTGGTGGAAACATTCTGCTTTGGGGGTGTTTTTCTGCTAAGGGGACAGAACAACTGCACCGCATCAAAGGGACGATGGATGGGGCAATGTACCCTCAAATCTTGGGTGAGAACCTTCTTCCCTCAGCCAAGGCATTGAAAATGGGTGGTGGATGGGTGTTCCAGCATGACAATGACCCAAAACACACGGCCAAGGCAACAAAGGAGCGGCTCAAGAAGAAGCACATTAAGGTCCTGGAGTGGCCTAGCCAGTCTCCAGACCATCATCCGATTGAAAATCTGTGGAGGGAGCTGAAAGTTCGAGTTGCCAAACGTCAGCCACCAAACCTGAATGACTTGGAGAGGATCTGCCAAGAAGAGTGGGCCAAAATCCCTCCTGACATGAGTACAAACCTGGGGGCCAACTCCAGGACACATCTGACCTCTGTGATTGCCAACAAGGGATTGGCCACCAAGTACTAAGTCATGTTTTGTGAAGGGGATCAAATCCTTCTTTCCCTCATGAACATGCAGATCAGTCATCATTTGTTAGACGCATTTCTGCTGAATTTGTTGTTGTATTCTGTCTCTCAGTGTTACACCGAACATTCCATTATTAGACCGATCATTTCTGTGTGAGGGGCGAACATTCCATTGTTAGACCGATCATTTCTGTGTGAGGGGCGAACATTCCATTGTTAGACCGATCATTTCTGTGTGAGGGGCAAACATTCCATTGTTAGACCGATCATTTCTGTGTGAGGGGCGAACATTCCATTGTTAGACCGATCATTTCTGTGTGAGGGGCGAACATTCCATTGTTAGACCGATCATTTCTGTGTGAGGGGCGAACATTCAGCATCAGCCGGGGAGCAAATACGCATTTCCTTCACTGTATGCAAAACTTTAGCAGGTGATGCCACACAGCGACACTCTAAAACTTGACCATCACTACTACTATGTGGTCAAATGTACGTAGACATCTCTGTGATTGTGGTCAGGTGGTCCCAGTGAAGGGAGCTGTTAATGCTGCAGAATACAGACGTACACTTCCAACCTTGTGGTCACAGATTAGGGAAGACTCTTTTCCGACTTTGCTTCTGTCCTACAAAGCCAACTCCATAACGACATGAATTGACCAGTGCAGGGAAAAACTCGAGAGGCCTGACCTCAAGCCTACGGAACATCTTTGGTATAAATTGGAAGGATGACTGTGACACGGATTGACCAGTAATGGCTTCCATCTTTTTCTTTATTGGATTGGCTAGGGGGCGGGTTACACAAAACTTTAGCAAGGCCGCACAGTGACACTACTACATGACCAAACGTTCGTGGACATCAACCAGTTGGCATAAAAACCTGGTTCAGACAACCCCAGGTTGAGTCTAAACCCAGTTTTGTATGCCAATTGTTTGATGTTCTGATACAACAACGGTGACTCTCCCGGTCTGTCATGTGTGATTTGATGACTGGGACTTTTTTTTTTCGGTGTTATATCCAAACATACATGGACTTCTCTCTGATTGTGGTCAGGTGTTCCCCGTGAAGGGAGCTGTTAATGTTACGCAACACAGACGCGGTTGTACACTTCCAATCTTGTGGTCACAGATTAGGGAAGACTCTTTTCCGACTTTTCTTCTGTCCTCCAAAGCCAACTCCATAAGGACACGGATGGACTTTGCTTCTGTCCTACAAAGCCAACTCCATAAGGACACGGATGGACTTTGCTTCTGTCCTACAAAGCCAACTCCATAAGGACACGGATGGACTTTTCTTCTGTCCTACAAAGCCAACTCCATAACGACACGGATGGACTTTGCTTCTGTCCTACAAAGCCAACTCCATAACGACACGGATGGACTTTGCTTCTGTCCTACAAAGCCAACTCCATAAGGACACGGATGGACTTTTCTTCTGTCCTACAAAGCCAACTCCATAAGGACACGGATGGACTTTTCTTCTGTCCTACAAAGCCAACTCCATAAGGACACGGATGGACTTTTCTTCTGTCCTACAAAGCCATCTCCATAACGACACGGATGGACTTTTCTTCTGTCCTACAAAGCCAACTCCATAACGACACGGATGGATTTTTCTTCTGTCCTACAAAGCCAACTCCATAACGACATGGATGGACTAGTTTCTTGTGTGGGAAAAACTCGAGAGGCCTGACCTCAAGCCTACTGAAACATCTCGGTATAATTTGGAAGGACGAGTGTGAGCCAGGTTTTCTTACCCACCATTAGTACCTGACCTCACAAATTCCCAAAGACGCTCCGAAAACTTGCGGAAAGCCTAACGAGTGGAGGCTCTTATAGCTGCAACGTGGAGGTCAACTTTTTATATTATTCATGGCACTAGCAAGGTGTACCTAGTGAAGTGGTCGATGAATGCTACCATCTCTGAAGCAGAAGATCCACTATAAATACCTGATCACTATACCCTACGTCAGCCTTTCTCACCCCTTTTTTGGACAGTGGGGCTGGTGATGACTTGAGAGACAGAAGTTGCCCGTTTGTTCAAGGAACCCCTAGCAACCTCTGGAGAAACCCTAAAGTTCCATGGTGGAGAAAGACCACCCCCCACTAGGTACAGCCGATTCATAACAACATCTCACTCTTTAGCAAATCGAAAAAATAATTGAAGTAGTTAATGTATAAGATCTGGCCAGAAGTATGTAGACCTTCCTTTACTCTCCAAGCGATGGACTTCAGGTCTTTCCAGCGAAGGTGTCAAAGGTATTTTCGGCCATTGTGTGCTTTTACCCCGGTGGTCATAGTTTGAGGGAAGCCTTTCAACTGTTCCAGCATGGCGTTGCCCCCATGGCAAAAGCCGGCTCTGCTTCTGTCCTACAAAGCCAACTCCATAACGACACGGATGGACTTTGCGTCTGTCCTACAAAGCCAACTCCATAACGACACGGATGGACTTTGCTTCTGTCCTACAAAGCCAACTCCATAACGACATGGTTTGACCAGTTTTGTGTAGAGCCCTACACATAGTCCTGATCTCGCCCTTACTGGACACCTTTGAGATAAAAAGGAACACCAATTGTGAACCAGGACTTCTCGTCTCAACACACTCGACCTCATGAGTGTCCTGAATCGGCACAAATTCCTTCTTCAAATCTTGTGTAAAGCCTTCCTAGAAGAGTGGAGGCTGATACAGCCGTAACGGTGGTGGGGCCACTCCATGTTGGTGCCGATTTTTTTCCAAACTGCTGATAAAGGGGTGATTGTCCACCAACCTTTGCCTATATAGTGTACAAATGCTATGACCGGGGTTTCCAAACCATTTACTGTCCTTCGGCGTTATGCGTTTTATGTATTTATGGTGTCATGGCTGCATTAAAGTCCCAAGGGAGACCATTTTATGACTGTCCCTCAGGCTTTAGGAGGGCCAGACTCTGTCCAGTGGGTGTAGAGAATGCCTCGGAGTCTGCGGGAGGAGTAGTGCCCCATCATTGGTGTCAGTGCAGTGGGAGGAGTAGTGCCCCATCATTGGTGTCAGTGCAGTGGGAGGAATGGTGCCCCATCATTGGTGTCAGTGCAATGCGAGGAATAGTGCCCTATTGTTGATATCTTTGCAAGGAATGGCACCCTATTGTTGGTATTCAAGGGAGGAATGGTGCCCTATTATTAGGGTCAGTGGAAAGAATGCTACTCCATAGGTGTCATTGGCAGGTTTGGTGCCCCATCAGTGTTTGTGAGAGGAATGGTGCCCCATCATAAGTGTCCGTGGAAGGAATGGCATCCCATCATTGGTGTTAGTGGGAGGAATAGTGCTCCATCATTGCAGTCAGTGGAAGGAATAGTGCCCCATCATTGGTGTCAGTGGAAGGAAGGGTGTCCCATCATTGGTATTAGTGGGAGGAATGGTGCCCGAGGGCTGGATAAGGACAAGCAAAGGGCCACATCCGGCCACGGGCCGCAGTTTGAAGACCACTGTGCTAAGGGATGCTCGAGATACGTGAAGCTTGGTAGGTGACTGTTTTGGACATACGTTCTATGATGAGAAGCCGCTCTAGGCGAGGTCTCACTACCAATATATAAAGTGATATGAAAGACTTTGTGTCCTTGAGATCCATTTGAAGGAAATGACCCCACTACAGATCCCACCATACACCCCACTACATATCCCACCATACACCCCACTACAGATTCCACTATAGATCCCACCAACACAAAGTGTCACAACCTTTTTATGTTCTCAGGAACGTTTTAGAGAACATCTCAACAAAGGTGCAAGCCATACAACTACGTCTACTCAGGAACGTGACCTCCACACGAGAGCAAGGTCTCCTTTTCGCCTCTGCAATCTCTCTGACGATTGTTTCTTTTGCCTGTGAGGTCCGGTATCGCCTTCGCGGTCACCAAATGTGGCTAAGTGATGTGGTTTCATGCCAAGCTGGCAGGTCTATCTCTCTAGCAGTTGGTGTGGTTGGCGTGACGTCAGGGCTTGGCGTGGCCATAGATCGGGCAGATGGCAGTTGAAACAACACAATCCTGCCCTCATTGTGATTTTTTCTTTCTGCTTGGCCACGTAAGCCTAGACATTTAGCACCTCGGAGGGGCCATTGTTCGACCACTTGCTGTTTTCATTGTGTGAATCAAGCCGGATAATCTCAAAAGTCAACATGGCCGGGAGGGACGGGAGCCAGCGGAATGTAGACACCGATGTGCACCAGAAGGCTTGGAAGGGCCGGCTTGGGCTCAGCCATCGAGCCTTCTCTTTCCTTCCCGCCATGGGGGACTTGTGTTTTGTTTTGTTTTTTTGGATGCCAAACGTGGCTGCTTGCTGCCGCTTTTTTAGGTGGCAACCTCTGTCCAAAACATCTTCTAAGTGCTGGTTGGTCATGAGGAGGTCTTGGACACCTTCCATACTGTGGCGTGAGGATGTTCTTGATCGGATATGAAATCCAGGTCAAACCCAACCCTAAGGTGAAGTCTACTTTTCCAACCAGGTTTGGTATTACACCCGGATTTCACGCGCTACACCCCCTCCCTTTCCATCCATCTCCGTACCAAGTCCCGGGGTTGGGATTTGGATGGTGCAAGTCCTTCAAGCTTGGGGTGGGGGTTAGGCTGAAACGGCACAATGAAAATCTGAAAGTGTCCACCAGAAAAAGAAAAACCAGGAGGCTCCGTATGGTAAGGGTCTCCAAACTATGGACCTCCAGGTGTTGAGGAGCTGCAAATCCCGTGAGGCCTTGCAAGACTCGTGACATCCACAGGCAAGACACCCAGAGGCATGATGGGACTTGTACTTCAACAGCTGGAGGACCGTAGTCTGGACACCCCTGCCCTATAATGTAGTGCAGCCTTCACTAAAAGGTGGACCACGGTTCAGATTCGGACCTACTGAAAGTCCGGTCCGGACCATCAGCCCACCGTTTTGCTGTGCTGGATCCTCACTAAGCTGCGGTCGTTGGTCATTAGGATTGCTGGTGTCCTAGCAACCAATGATGTCACGTGTTCCCCGCAGCACCCTTCTTCCCAGCTCCCGCCCCCACCTGGTTCTAATGGACTCTACTGATCTATAGTGAGCCTTTGATGGGGACACCTGCTGTAAGGGAGCACTGTGACTATGGGAGCTGATCGATGGGGGCACTCTGATGGGGATGCCTGATATGAGGGCACCCTGATTGGGGAACCTCATGTATGGTGACATCTGATGTAAGGGGGGACTCTTAATGGAGACACCTAATGTAAGGAGGCACTCTGATGGGGGCAACTGATCTAAGGGGGTCCTCTGGCTAGGACATCTTATATATGGGGGCATGCTGATGGGGACAGCTGATTAAAAGGGATACCCTGATGGTGACACCTGATATAAGGGGGTACTCTGATGGGGGAATCTGATATGAGAGCACTCTGATATATGGGGACACCTGATGTAAGGGGGCACATTGATGGGGACACCTGATTGTGGAACTTCATGAATGGTGACACCTAATGTATGGGGGCACTCTGATGGTGACACCTGATAGAAGGGGGTACTCTGATAGAGAAACCTGATATAAGGGGGTAATCTGGTGGTGACACCTGATATGGGGTACTCTGATGGTGACACCTGATAGAAGGGGTAATCTGATAGTGACACCTGATATGGGGTACTCTGATGATGACACCTGGTGTAAAGGGGTACTCTGATGGTAACACCTGATAGAAGGGGGTAATCTGATAGTGACACCTGATATGGGGTACTCTGATGGTAACACCTGGTATAAAGGGGTACTCTGGTGACACCTGATATAAGGGGGCACTCTGGTGGTGACACCTACTATAAGGGGGCACTCTGATAGAGAAACCTGATATAAGGGGGTACTCGCAGACCCGCCCGTACAGTATTTATATTATTTTAATTTAAAGTAATTGTTTCTATTTCGTATTTAAATGTATTATTTATTTTTAATTATACTATATAACAATCTAAATAAAAATGAATAACATAAATAGTATAATTAAAATAATAAATACAATTAAATATATAGAAACAAATATATTTTAATTTATAGTATTTTTCTATATTCTTTTAAATTGTACTATTTATGTTCATTTTTATTTATAGTGTTTTTATATTTTATTATTTTAATGTAAAGTATTTGTTTCCATATTCTATTTAATTGTATTATTTACTTTTATTTATTGTCTTTATATATTTTAGTTTTATTTATAGCATTTATATTATTATTTTATTTATAATATTTTGTTTCTATTTCTATCCAGAAGCTCAAATTTTTAAGGAAAAAATAAGGACAAAATTAGAATGTTTACTACTGATAAAGGGACCTCCAAAAAGTTGGCGGTTTTTATGTTTTTTTTTTTTTGTTTTTGTTTTAATATTATATATATATATTTGGAGAGGATATTACACGGCCGGCGATATCTCATTTTAGCATCCAATTATAATTTGGATCCGGAGAGAGAAAATTCTGTGTAAATATTAATGGAGGCAAACCAAACAGTGAGGAGCTCTGTGCAAAGTTTAGGAGAAATGACACCGACACCAGAAAATGGGAGAAGAGGTGACACTGCCGGGAACAGCACACCGTGTGTATGGGCTCTGCACAGTCCTACTTCTCCTGTCCCGGATGCTGGGTGTCATTCTCGGTATCTGTCCCTATTCTGTATGTATGGACTCTGCACAGTCCCACTTCTCCTGTCCTGGATGCCGGGTGTCATTCTCGGTATCTGTCCCTATTCTGTATGTATGGACTCTGCACAGTCCCACTTCTCCTGTCCTGGATGCCGGGTGTCATTCTCGGTATCTCCTCTCATTCTGTATGGATGGACTCTGCACAGTCCCACTTCTCCTGTCCCGGATGCCGGGTGTCATTCTCGGTATCTGTCCCTATTCTGTATGTATGGACTCTGCACAGTCCCACTTCTCCTGTCCTGGATGCCGGGTGTCATTCTCGGTATCTGTCCCTATTCTGTATGTATGGACTCTGCACAGTCCCACTTCTCCTGTCCCGGATGCCGGGTGTCATTCTCGGTATCTGTCCCTATTCTGTATGTATGGACTCTGCACAGTCCCACTTCTCCTGTCCTGGATGCCGGGTGTCATTCTCGGTATCTGTCCCCCCCACCCTGCTTGGTAAGCCTGCCACCCCTCCCCCTCCTAACGGTCTTTGATTCATTTTTCTCTGATGATGTCACACCTCCGAATGTTCACCATGACACTCCCCCTTCCAGGAACAGCCAATCAGCACAGTGCAGATCCCGGCACTCGGGGGGTTAATCTGCTTCCTGGCAGTGAGGTCAGACTGTAAATATAGAAGATGAATTTTTTCTTTCAGTTTCTCTCAGTCTGGGGTGACGGGAGGAGAGAAATCCTCCAGTGACACCATGACACCGTCCGAAGAATGGGAATCCCAACGTGTTAGCGGGGAGAAAATGTTCTCCATCCAGAGCAATGACACCCTGATACTGTGGGGTCCTAGAACAATGACACCCTGACATTTGGGGGTCCTGGAGCAATGACACCCTGACACTGGGGGGGGGTCCCGGAACAATGACACCCTGACACTTGAGGGTCCCGGAACAATGTCACCGACACTGGGGGGGGGGGGGGGTCCCGGAACAATGACACCCTGAAAATTGAGGGTCCCAGAACAATGACACTCTGACACTGGGGGGGGGTCCCGGAACAATGACACCCTGATACTGGGGGGTCCTGGAACAATGACACCCTGATACTGGGGGGTCCTGGAACAATGACACCCTGACATTGGGGGTCCCGGAACAATGACACCCTGACATTTGGGGGTCCCGGAGCAATGACACCCTGACACTGGGGGGGTCACGGAGCAATGACACCCTGACACTGGGGGGTCCTGAAACAATGACACCCTGACACTTGGGGTCTAGAACAATGACACCCTAACACTGGGGGGGTTTTAGAACAATGACACCCTGACACTTGGGGTCTAGAACAATGACACCCTAACACTGGGGAGGTCATGGAACAATTACATCTTGACATGGGGGGTCCTGGAACAATGACACCCTGACACTTGGGGTGTCATTGTGGGTCCCAGAACAATGACACCCTGACACTGGGGGGTCCGGAACAATGACACCCTGACACTGGGGGGCTCTGGAACAATGACACCCTGACACGGGGGGGTCCCGGAACAATGACACCCTGACACTGGGGGGGTCCCGGAACAATGACACCCTGACACTTTGCGATCTCAGATCACTGACACCCTGGCAAACCCTTTAAATCATGTTGAGTTGCAGAAGTTCAGCTCGGGAATATAATATTGGAGAGCGAAAATATTATTGAAATGAACAGAGAAAGCCGGAAAAAAAAAACCCCACCGTGGCGGCCATCTTTGGAACGTTCCGCGTGTTCTGGTGAAGCAAAGGGTTCTGCAGGGGAAGAGCAGAAACATTCACAAGTTGGCAAATTCTCCCTCCAAAATGTAACGATTGGCGGCCCCAGAGATACGATGGAACGTGAATTCCCCGACACCAACGCCACAGAGGTAATGACAGAGACCGCGTTCTGAGACAGGAAACCAAAGGTGGTGAACGCTTCATTCTTGGCTTAAAAAAAATAATAAAAACTATTTAAAGTATATATATATATTTTTTTTGTTTTGTTTCTGTGGCATATCCATTCATCCTCCATAATAAAATAATAAAAACTATTAAATATATATATATATATATATATTTTTTTTTCTGTGACCTATCCATTCACCCTCCATAATAAAATAAAAACTATTAAAAAGAAATATACATATATTTTTCTTTTTTTTTTTTGTTATTGTGACATACCCATTCACTCTCCATAATAAAATAACAAAAACTATTAAAATATATATATATATTTCTTTTTTTGTTGTTGTTTCTGTGACATATCCATTCACCCTGCATAATAAAATAATAAAAACTATAAAAAAAAAAAAATCATATATTTGTTTGTTTTTTTGTTGTTTCTGTGACATATCCATTCACCCTGCATAATAAAATAATAATAACTATAAAAAAAAAATCATATAATTGTTTCTTTTTTTTGTTGTTGTTTCTGTGACATATCCATTCACCCTCCATAATAAAATAATAAAAACTATAAAAAAAAAAATCATATTTGTTTCTTTTTTTTGTTGTTTCTGTGACATATCCATTCACCCTCCATAATAAAATAATAAAAACTATTAAAAAGAAATATATATATATATATATATTTCTTTTTTGTTGTTGTTGTTTCTGTGACATACCCATTCACCTTCCATAATAAAATAATAAAAACCATTAAAAAAAAAATAAAATCATATATTTGTTTCTTTTTTTTGTTGTTGTTTCTGTGACATATCCATTCACCCTCCATAATAAAATAATAAAAACTATTAAAAAAAAAAAAATCATATATTTGTTTCTTTTTTTTGTTGTTGTTTCTGTGACATATCCATTCACCCTCCATAATAAAATAATAAAAACTATTAAAAAAAAAAATCATATATTTGTTTTTTTTTTGTTGTTGTTTCTGTGACATATCCATTCACCCTCCATAATAAAAACTATTAAAAAAAAAAATCATATTTGTTTCTTTTTTTTGTTGTTTCTGTGACATATCCATTCACCCTCCATAATAAAATAATAAAAACTATTAAAAAGAAATATATATATATATATATATATATATATTTCTTTTTTGTTGTTGTTGTTTCTGTGACATATCCATTCACCTTCCATAATAAAATAATAAAAACTATTAAAAAAAAAATAAAATCATATATTTGTTTCTTTTTTTTGTTGTTGTTTCTGAGACATATCCATTCACCCTCCATAATAAAATAATAAAAACTATTAAAAAGAAATATATATATATATTTCTTTCTTTTTTGTTGTTGTTGTTTCTGTGACATACCCATTCACCTTCCATAATAAAATAATAAAAACCATTAAAAAAAAAATAAAATCATATATTTGTTTCTTTTTTTTGTTGTTGTTTCTGTGACATATCCATTCACCCTCCATAATAAAATAATAAAAACTATTAAAAAAAAAAAAATCATATATTTGTTTCTTTTTTTTGTTGTTGTTTCTGTGACATATCCATTCACCCTCCATAATAAAATAATAAAAACTATTAAAAAAAAAAATCATATATTTGTTTTTTTTTTGTTGTTGTTTCTGTGACATATCCATTCACCCTCCATAATAAAAACTATTAAAAAAAAAAATCATATTTGTTTCTTTTTTTTGTTGTTTCTGTGACATATCCATTCACCCTCCATAATAAAATAATAAAAACTATTAAAAAGAAATATATATATATATATATATATATATATATATATATTTCTTTTTTGTTGTTGTTGTTTCTGTGACATATCCATTCACCTTCCATAATAAAATAATAAAAACTATTAAAAAAAAAATAAAATCATATATTTGTTTCTTTTTTTTGTTGTTGTTTCTGAGACATATCCATTCACCCTCCATAATAAAATAATAAAAACTATTAAAAAGAAATATATATATATATTTCTTTCTTTTTTTTTGTTGTTGTTTCTGTGACATATCCATTCACCTTCCATAATAAAATAACAAAAACTATTAAAAAAAAAAATAAATTCATATATTTGTTTCTTTTTTTTGTTGTTTCTGTGACATATCCATTCACCCTCCATAATAAAATAATAAAAACTATTAAAAAAAAAAATCATATATTTGTTTCTTTTTTTTTTGTTGTTTCTGTGACATATCCATTCACCCTCCATAATAAAATAATAAAAACTATTAAAAAAAAAATCATATATTTGTTTCTTTTTTTTGTTGTTGTTTCTGTGACATATCCATTCACCCTCCATAATAAAATAATAAAAACTATTTAAAAAAAAAACATATTTGTTTCTTTTTTTGTTGTTGTTTCTGTGACATATCCATTCACCCTCCATAATAAAATAATAAAAACTATAAAAAAAAAAAAATCATATATTTGTTTTTTTTTTGTTGTTGTTTCTGTGACATATCCATTCACCTTCCATAATAAAATAATAAAAACTATTAAAAAAAAAATAAAATCATATATTTGTTTTTTTTTTTTGTTGTTTCTGTGACATATCCATTCACCCTCCATAATAAAATAATAAAAACTATTAAAAAGAAATATATATATATTTCTTTCTTTTTTTTTGTTGTTGTTTCTGTGACATATCCATTCACCTTCCATAATAAAATAATAAAAACTATTAAAAAAAAAAATAAAATCATATATTTGTTTCTTTTTTTTGTTGTTGTTTCTGTGACATATCCATTCACCCTCCATAATAAAATAATAAAAACTATTAAAAAGAAATATATATATATATTTCTTTCTTTTTTTTTGTTGTTGTTTCTGTGACATATCCATTCACCTTCCATAATAAAAACTATTAAAAAAAAAATAAAATCATATATTTGTTTCTTTTTTTTGTTGTTGTTTCTGTGACATATCCATTCGCCTTCCATAATAAAATAACAAAAACTATTAAAAAAAAAAATAAATTCATATATTTGTTTCTTTTTTGTTGTTGTTTCTGTGACATATCCATTCACCCTCCATAATAATATAATAAAAACTATTAAAAAGAAATATATATATATTTCTTTCTTTTTTTTGTTGTTTCTGTGACATATCCATTCACCCTCCATAATAAAATAATAAAAACTATTAAAAAAAAAAAAATCATATATTTGTTTCTTTTTTTTGTTGTTGTTTCTGTGACATATCCATTCACCCTCCATAATAAAATAATAAAAACTATTAAAAAAAAAAATCATATATTTGTTTCTTTTTTTTGTTGTTTCTGTGACATATCCATTCACCCTCCATAATAAAATAATAAAAACTATTTAAAAAAAAAACATATTTGTTTCTTTTTTTGTTGTTGTTTCTGTGACATATCCATTCATTCTCCATCTCCCCTCATTGTGAATGGTGTAATGTGGTCACATGCTGCCACCTACTGGCCAACACCTATCCCTGCATTCTGAAAACAAAATCTATTATAGTAACCCCCCCCCTCAGGCAGAGGGTTAACCACTCGCCCTCCAGAGGATTTACCACCCCCCACCTCTTCCTGACCAGGCCATTTTTTTGCCATACGGCCGCTGCGTTACATTTGCGCGGTCATGCAACGCCGCACCCAAATGCAATTTGTCCTTTTTTTCCCCACAAATTGAGCTTTCTTTTTGTGGTATTGGATCCCCTTTGCCGGGGGGGCCAAACTGTGGCCCTCCAGCTGTTGTGGAACTACAAGTCCCATCATGCCTCTGCGAGTCATGATGCAACTGTCAGCCTTTCAATGCCTCGTGGGAGATGTAGTTCCATGACAGCTGGAGGGCCGCAGTTTGCCCACCACTGCCCTGTGCGGTTTTTATTTTTTGTGTTATAAAAAAAAAGCGACAATTTTGAAAAAAATATATATTTTTGACTTTTTGCTATAAAACATATCCAGTAAAAAAATTAATTATATATATTTTTTCTTTTCAAAATTGTCTTTTTTTTTTGCTATTTTTGACTTTTTGCTATTAAACATGTCAAGTAAAACAAAAATTTAAAAATTAAATTTCGTCATCAATTTTGGCCAAAATGTATTCTGCTCCGTGTCTTCGCTAAAAAAAAAAAAAAATAATAAATCCCAATATGTGTAAATTAATTGGTTTACGTGAAAGTGATAGCGTCTACAAATGGCGGGAAAGATACGGGGATTTTTTTCCAGGGCATTCTGACACTAGGGGGGGGGGAACTGACTTGGTGTCACTGACATCCCCAGTGACACCAATACAGTGATCGGTGCTAATAAAAAGCACTGACAATGTACTAATGGCGCTGGGCAAGAAGGGGGTAACATCTGGGGTGATCGGCGACTTATAGCGGGACTGCGATCAGACTGTACATTGTAACTTTGTAAAAAGGAGGGGGAGGCATTTCCTCAGTCTCCTCCCCCAGTGATCAGACTGTACATTGTAACTTTGTAGGAGGAGGAGGAGCATTTCCTCAGTCTCCTCCCCCAGTGATCAGACTGTACATTGTAACTTTGTAGAAGGAGGAGGAGCATTTCCTCAGTCTCCTCCCCCAGTGATCAGACTGTACATTGTAACTTTGTAGGAGGAGGAGGAGCATTTCCTCAGTCTCCTCCCCCAGTGATCAGACTGTACATTGTAACTTTGTAGGAAGTCACAAGGTGAGGTGGCAGCAGGGGCTGATCTGTGTCAGACATTTGTGAAGCACAGGCACCAGGATATACCTGCAATGGCAACATATAAGGATATACATTGTATCTTTGTTGTCACGTATCTGGGACCTGTCAGCGGTTGCCGCGGGTTACGGCAGTTCATCCATCACTGTTGCTTTAAGAATGCGAGGGAAGTAATCCTGAAGGGACGTCACATGACTCATCGCTGCACCGCCTGACAACCGCACCGCAGACGGCGGGATGAATGACTGTATGATCAAGGCCAGCAGACACCGCGAGAAAGGAGCGCTGTTACCATAGCAACCCGGCGACTAAACATTGTATAGAGGAGCGTTCTCCTCCATGTATGGACTCTGCTCAGTCCCACTTCTCCTGTCCCGGATGCCGGGTGTCATTCTCGGTATCTGTTGTGGGTGGAATCCTTGGTGTCGGTTGCGGGTGGAATCCTCGGTGTCGGTTGCGGGTGGAATCCTCGGTGTCGGTTGCGGGTGGAATCCTCGGTGTCGGTTGCGGGTGGAGTCCTCGAAGTCGGTTGTGGGTGGAATCCTCGTCGGTTGTGGGTGGAATCCTCGTCATTGGTTGTGGGTGGAATCCCCAGTGTCGGTTGTGGGTGGAATCCTCGGTGTGTATCGGTTGCGGGTGGAATCCTCGATGTCGGTTGTGGGTGGAATCCTCGATGTCGGTTGTGGGTGGAATCCTCGTCGTCGGTTGCGGGTGGAATCCTCGGTGTCGGTTGCGGGTGGAATCCTCGGTGTCGGTTGCGGGTGGAATCCTCGGTATCGGTTGCGGGTGGAATCCTCGGTGTCGGTTGTGGGTGGAATCCTCGGTGTCGGTTGTGGGTGGAATCCTCGGTGTCGGTTGTGGGTGGAATCTTCGGTGTCGGTTGCGGGTGGAATCCTCGGTATCAGTTGTGGGTGGAATCCTCGGTATCAGTTGTGGGTGGAATCCTCGGTATCAGTTGTGGGTGGAATCCTCGGTGTCGGTTGTGGGTGGAATCCTCGGTGTCGGTTGTGGGTGGAATCCTCGGTGTCAGTTGTGGGTGGAATCCTCGGTGTCAGTTGTGGGTGGAATCCTCGGTATCAGTTGTGGGTGGAATCCTCGGTATCAGTTGTGGGTGGAATCCTCGGTATCAGTTGTGGGTGGAATCCTCGGTATCGGTTGTGGGTGGAATCCTCGGTATCGGTTGTGGGTGGAATCCTCGGTATCGGTTGTGGGTGGAATCCTCGGTGTCGGTTGCGGGTGGAATCCTCTGTATCGGTTGTGGGTGGAATCCTCGGTGTCGGTTGCGGGTGGAATCCTCGGTGTCAGTTGCGGGTGGAATCCTCGGTATCAGTTGTGGGTGGAATCCTCGGTATCAGTTGTGGGTGGAATCCTCGGTATCGGTTGTGGGTGGAATCCTCGGTATCGGTTGTGGGTGGAATCCTCGGTGTCGGTTGTGGGTGGAATCCTCGGTGTCGGTTGTGGGTGGAATCCTCGGTATCAGTTGTGGGTGGAATCCTCGGTGTCAGTTGTGGGTGGAATCCTCGGTATCAGTTGTGGGTGGAATCCTCGGTGACGTAGGGAGCGGCACACATCGGAGCGCCTGGCCTGACGTTGCAGGTTCTCTGGCTAGACGAGGCGGATGGTTGGGGTAGGAGGAGCGCGGAGCAGACTAAGCACATTTGCAGCGAGGCTCCTCCTTCTGGCTGCTGTTGCTAGGGAGACGTGTCAGTTGCCGGGGCTGTTGCCGTGGCAGCAAGATCACAACGGCATTCCTGAATGTGGTGAGTGCAGACATTTCATACAGCAGCGAATGACATCATCTCCTCTATATACATCGATCGGCGATCACATTCCATCCAATGACAGACGAGGGACATCGATTGTTCAGTTACAATGTAACAGAAAACGATTGTCTCACGACGATGAGATCTGAAGGTGGGCGGGGCATATCAGGCAGCCGGTGAACATGTTGTCCCCGAAGTTGATGTGTTGAAAGCAGAAAAAATGGATCTGAGGACCAAATTGTAATGTCCGGACGGCGGGGTCAGAGCAAATCCAACGCTGCGCCTCTTGTGGGACGTTCCCGATCTACGGGGGGCGGGACCAACCAAATGTGACCCAAGGAAGGAGGATAACGAGGCCATGCTAATGTACACCAATCAGCAACAGTAGGAAAGAGGGAGGGTGAATGGAAGGGGGGATGGTAATTGGATGGGGGGGATGGTGAATGAAGGGATCGATGGTGACTGGATGGGAGAAAGTGTATGGACAGGGATATGGTGAATGGATGGGGGGATGGTGAATGGATAATGGAAAAGTGACTGGATGGATGGGGGGATTTGTGAATGATGAGATGGTGAATGGGTGGGGGATGATGAATAGATGGGGGGGTTGGTAATTGGATGGGGGGGATGGTGAATGAACGGATCAATGGTGACTGGATTGGAGAAAGTTAATGGACAGGGATATGGTGAAGGGAAATGGTGAATGGATGGGGGGCTGATGAATGGATAGTGGAAAGGTGACTGGCTGGATTTGTGAATGATGAGATGGTGAATGGGTGGGGTTTGATGAATAGATGGGGGGTTGGTAAATGGATGATGGAATGGTGAATGGATGGAGGAGGGTGAATGGAGCAGGTATGAATGGATGGGGGATGGTGAATGAATGGATAGATGGTGACTGGATGGGTGAAAGCGAGTGGACAGGCAGATGGTGAAGGGAAGGGGTATGGTGAATGGATAAGGGGCTGATGAACGGATGATGGGATGGCGAATGGATAGTGGGAAGGTGACTGGGTGGGGGAGAGGGTGAATAGATGATGAGATGGTAAATGGCTGGAGGGTTAGTAAATGGATGATGGAATGGTGAATGGATGGGGGAGGGGGAATGGAGCAGGTATGGTGAATGGAGGGGGAGGGTGAATGGAGTCGGTATGGTGAATGGATGGGGGAGGGGGAATGCGGTGGTATAGCTAATAATGAAGGTGTATCCCTAGAAGTTAATTGGGGGCGTGCCTTAGAAGAAGAGGCGGCATCTTCAGGAACTGGGAGTGTGCCTTAGAAGAAAAGATGGTGTTTTCAGGAATTGGGGGTGTGCCTTAGAAGAAAAGATGGTGTTTTCAGGAATTGGGGGTGTGTCTTAGAAGAAGAGGCGGTGTCTTCAGGAACTGGGGGTGTGTCTTAGAAGAAAAGGCGGTGTTTTCAGGAACTGGGGGTGTGTCTTAGAAGAAAAGGCGGTGTTTTCAGGAACTGGGGGTGTGCCTTAGAAGAAAAGGCGGCGTCTTCAGGAACTGGGGGTGTGCCTTAGAAGAAAAGGCGGTGCTTTCAGGAACTGGGGGTGTGTCTTAGTAGAGGTTGTCATGAATACACATGGTGGTGGCCTGTAGGGACGGCCTACAAGGTTTACGACTCTTCTCTCTCCTTCCAGGAAGGACGCCCCATGACCGCCTCCCATTGGACCTGGACTCCGGTGGCCCAGGATGCCCAGTTTGCCCGCGCATTTCACACCTGCACCCCCGTTCGGGGTAAACTCTACCTATACGGCGGAGTCAGATCAGGGGACCCCAGAGAACGTCCACTTGGTGATGTGGTGACTTTTGACCCTGACCAGAAATTGATAGTCACCACCAGCGCCCCACAGGTTGTGTCCCGGAGGAGCCACCATGACACCGTCCCATTGGGGGAGAGGTGGCTGTGCGTGGTGGGGGGCTGGGATGGCTCACGCCGCCTGTCCTCCATCCTTGGCTATGACACCGAGACCACAGAATGGGCGACGTGGACCGGTGAAGCCTCCAGCGACCCTCCAGTGGGGCTGAGTAGCCACACGTGTACCAAGATTTCCGACAATGAGCTCTGTGTAGTCGGAAGGGAGGGAGGACTGCGGACGCAGAGGCGGTACGCTAGCGTGTACACTCTACGGGTGAACGCCAGCTCCAAGACCTACAGGTAAGTCCTTCAAAACCTCCGTGCGCTTCCGTTTTTGGAATCCAGGCTTGAAAATATGAATATTATCGTACACTCAATGGAAGCAACCATTTTGGAATCCAATTTAAGATTTGACCTGTATCCTCAGGGGCGGGGTCTGCTTTTCAATTGGCAGTGCCATGTTCAGCGGGGGTTTGGCTTCTTCCAGAGCTCTAAGCAGACAAAATCCACTCTCCCGAATTAATATACATATATTCCCCTTAGCTACCAAAGACCATTTCACTAGAAGTGACAAATCTGGTACGTGGATCCTTAGAGGCGGGGTTTATTTTTGCAGGTGGATCATGTTCCTCAGAGGCGTGGCTTCATCAAGGACTATGCCACAGCCAAAATCCGCTATCTAGAAGAATGATAATACTACGTGAAGTATACACGTTCCCCTTAGCTACACAAGACAGCTTTGCTAAAGGTGGAAAATCTGGTGAATGGACCCTGGGCATTGGGCTTTACTTTTAGAGGTAGTCGCATGTTCCTCGGGGGTGTGGCTTTTTCCAGGGCCTTAAGGCAGCCAAAATCCACTATATAAAATACATACTGTACATTCCCCTTAGCTACATGTGACAGCTTACCTTTGGGTGGTGTATATGGTAACTGTATCCTTGAAGGTGAAATTTTATTTGGATGGTTCCATGTTCCTCAGGGGTGTGGCTTCTTCAAGAACTATACAACAGCCAAAATCCACAATGCGAGAAGTATTATAATACTACGTGAAGTACATACATTCCCCTTAGCTACATAAGACAACTTTACTAAAAGTGGTAAATCTGGTAACTGAACCCTTGGAGGTGGGCTTTATTTTAAGAGGAATTTCCATGTTCCTCAGGGGTGTGGCTTTTTCCAGCCAAATCCACTATCCAGATCCAGTACATGAAATACATACTGCACATTCCCCTTAGCTACATATGACAGCTTCACTTGAGTTATATCTGATAACCGTATCTTTGGAGGTGGGATTTATTTTTGAAATGTTTCCATGTTCCTCAGGGGCGTGGCTTATTCAAGAACTATATGACAGTCACAAACCACTATCCAGAAGTAACATAATACTACTTAAAGTACATAATTCCCCTTAGCTACATAGGATAGCTTCACTAAGGGTAGTAGGTGGTGAGCTCTACTTTTTGCAGGAGCTTCCATGTTCCTCAGGGGCGTGGCTTCTTCCACTACACACATTCCCCTTGGCTACATAAAAGCAAAAAAAAAAGGTTTCCTGTTCTTTCAGGTACAAGGAGGAGGAGTGGCACACCGCGTCCCGGTCTGGGCATTCCGCCGTTCTCTTGAGAAGCAATACCAAGAAAGTTGGGTATTCCCTCTACGTGTTCGGTGGACGGGAGTCTTCCACGGTTGATGTGATTGGACGCTGGGGCAGAGACAAAGTTCTGGTGAGTGTCAGAGTACGGCTGCTTTTTTGGAACACGGAGCCCTGGCTCATCAAGCCCTGGGGCCCTCCGTACCTGAGGCTTCGGTGAACCCTAAACATGGCCCACTGAACTTCAATTGCCGCCCCGCCTACATTCAAATTCTCCTTGGAGTTCAAAAGTTCAGAGTTAGCAGCGTGGTGACAACAGCAGCTCGGCTCCAAAGCCAAATTCCCAGTCTGCCAAGGCCATGCCAGTGATGAGGGGTTAGCTCCGCCTGTTAGGAACCAGACCAACCAAGAAGACCACAGTCACCGTTTCTCAAGACGAGGGGAACTTGATACAAATTTAAAACAATTACAAAAATTGTCAATAAAATTTTGGTAAATTTCACGGTCGGCAAACAGGCGATGAAGACTCTTTAAGTTCTACGGCCAAATTTATGGATAGAGGCTTTAAAATGGTGTCCTTCGTATTTTTTGTGTCCCTTAGGAGAACACAGAGCCCAGTTCCCGACTTACGGAGCAGCTAGCGCAACTTCTGTCCTCCAAGGGGGCAAAACGCACCGAGCCCAAGAGCCTGAGGCACCATTCGTGTTCCGTGGTTGGCCCGTTTGTGGTTGTATTTGGTGGAGAGACTCTTTCCAGGGGCCGAGATGCCGTTTGCGACGACCTTTATGTGGGCGACACACGTAAGTTGGCTCTTGAAGTACCCACTGCTCTTTACTGACCTAGAATTGTGTCAAGCCCCGCCCCCTTGTGATGTCACATATACCTCTTCTCAGGGGCGGACTGACAATTCATGGGGCCCCTGGGCAATAGGGGATCATGGGGCCCCTGTGTCCTTGCCCAAACTCAAAAAAGCCTATGAAAAAGGTACCGGGGCATCTCATGGGGCCCCCTACTGACCCCGGGCCCTGCCCGAGTTTCCAAATGGTCAGTCCGCCCCTGCCTCTTCTGGTACAGCTCCCAAAGAAAAGCATGATATATACTGCTGCTAACACAGCTAAAGGCGGTAAATCTGGTAAATGTACCTTCAGGGGTGGACTTTGCTTTTTTGGAGACATTTTCACGTTCCTTAGGGGTGGGGCTTCTTTCAGAACCAGAAGTATTGTAATACTATGTGAAGTACATACATTCCCCTTAGCTACATATGACAACATATGACAACTTTAGTAAAAGTGGTAAATCTGGTAACTGAACCCTTGGAGGTGGGATTTATCTTTGAAAGAAGTTCCATGTTCCTCAGGGGTGTGGCTTTTTTTCCAGAGCTATAAGGCAGCCAAAATCCACTATCCAGAAGGAATACACTACATGAACTACGTACTGCACATTTCCCTTAGCTATATACGAAAGCTGTACTTAGGGTGGTATATCTGGTAACTGTATCCTTGGAGGCGGGGTTTATTTTTTGAGCCGCTTTCTTGTTCCTCAGGGGTGGGGCTTCTCTAAGAACTATAAGACAAATTCACTTTCCAGGAACAACGATACTAAAAGTATTTTATTCTCCTTGGCTACATAAGATAGCTTCACTGAGCGTAGTATCTGGTGAGCTCTACTTTTTGCAGGTGGTTCAATGTTCCTCAGGGGTGTGGCTTCTTCAAGAATGATAGGAAAGCCAAAATCCACTACATAAAATACATACTGTACATTCCACTTATACCACCCAAAGTTAAGCTGTCATACGTGGCTACAGTATGTATTTTATGTAGTGGATTTTGGCTTTCGTATAATTCTTGAAACCACACCCCTGAGGAACATTGAAACACCTGCAAAAAGTAGAGCTCACCAGATACTACCCTCAGTGAAACTATCTTATGTAGCCAAGGGGAATAAAATACTTTTAGTATTCTTATTTATGGAAAGTGAATTTGTCATAGTTCTTAGAGAAGCCACACCCGAGGAACATGGAACCACAAAAAAAAATTCTCACCTTCAAGGATACAGTTACCAGATATAACACCCAAAGTTAAGCTGTGTCATATATGTGACAGCTTCACTTGGGGTATATCTGATAACTGTATCTTTGGAGGTGGAATTTATATTTTGAGGTGGTTCAATATTCCTCAGGGGCGTGGCTTATTCAAGAACTATATGACAGTCACGATCCACTCTCCAGAAGTAACATAATACTACTTAAAGTAGATAATTCCCCTTAGCTACATAGGATAGCTTCACTAAGGGTAGTAGGTGGTGAGCTCTACTTTTTGCAGGAGCTTCCATGTTCCTCAGGGGCGTGGCTTCTTCAAGAATGATACAAAAGACAAAATCCACTACATAAAATACATACCGTACATTCCACTTAGCCACGTATGACAGCTTAACTTTGTGTGATATAAATGGAATGTACAGTATGTATTTTATGTAGTGGATTTTGGCTTTCGTATCATTCTTGAAGAAGCCACACCCCTGAGGAACATTGAACCACCTGCAAAAAGTAGAGCTCACCAGATACTACGCTCAGTGAAGCTATCTTATGTAGCCAAGGGGAATAAAATACTTTTAGTATCGTTGTTCCTGGAAAGTGAATTTGTCTTATAGTTCTTAGAGAAGCCCCACCCCTGAGGAACAAGAAAGCGGCTCAAAAAATAAACCCCGCCTCCAAGAATACAGTTACCAGATATACCACTCTAAGTACAGCTTTCGTATAAAAACTAAGGGAAATGTGCAGTACGTAGTTCATGTAGTGTATTCCTTCTGGATAGTGGATTTTGGCTGCCTTTTAGCTCTGGAAAAAAAGCCACACCCCTGAGGAACATGGCACTACTTTCAAAGATAAATCCCACCTCCAAGGGTTCAGTTACCAGATTTGCCACTTTTAGTAAAGTTGTCATATGTTGTCATATGTAGCTAAGGGGAATTATGTGGTGTGGTTATAGGGAAGGCTCCCAGGGGGCGTGTCCTTGATAGCTTTGTCAATGTCCAATCACCTGAAGGTACAAGCCCATAGTCCAGGGTCTATGATTTTTTTTGTGTCCTGTAATATAGGATTGAGATATATAAATATATATATTTTTGGTCTTTTCCTAGATTCCTCCCCCACGTCCTGGTTCCAGTTCCCGGGCTTCGGCCCTCAACACAAGAGAGTCGGCCATCGGACCTGCCTACTCAATGACCGCCTCTATTTGGTGGGCGGGTTCGGCGCGGACGGCAAGACGCCGTGTCCTGAGATTTGCGTGCTGGAGACTAGTTCATGACCGAGGCTTGGCCGAGGTGCAGGCAGAAGAGGCGGCCATCTTGGGTGATTCTGCATTCGGGGGGCCAAAGACAAGACCTGCAACCAATCCTCAGGCCTTTTCACCTCCAGGACCCCCCCCCCCCGTTTATGACCTTGGGACTTTCTGTGCCTTGACAATGAACTTGTTCTACTGACTGAAAGAGTTGGAATTTCATCAAATAACGATCGCCCAAAACACAAATAAAAATAATTTCATGTGAAAAGGACATTCTCAGTCTCCCCTCCCCCAGTGATCAGACTGTACATTGTAACTTTGTAGAAGGAGGAGGCGTTTCTTCAGTCTCCCCTCCCCCAGCGATCAGACTGTACATTGTAACTTTGTAGATCGAAGAGGAGACATTTCCTCAGTCTCCTCCCCCAGTGATCAGACTGTACATTGTAACTTTGTAGAAGGAGAAGGAGTCATTTCCTCAGTCTCCTCCCCCAGTGATCAGACTGTACATTGTAACTTTGTAGGAGGAGGAGTCATTTCCTCAGTCTCCTCCCCCAGCGATCAGACTGTACTTTGTAGGAGGAGGAGTCATTTCCTCAGTCTCCTCCCCCAGTGATCAGACTGTACATTGTAACTTTGTAGAAGGAGGAGGAGTCATTTCCTCAGTCTCCTCCCTCAGTGATCAGACTGTACATTGTAACTTTGTAGGAGGAGGAGGCGTTTCCTCAGTCTCCCCTCCCCCAGTGATCAGACTGTACATTGTAACTTTGTAGGAGGAGGAGGCGTTTCCTCAGTCTCCCCTCCCCCAGTGATCAGACTGTACATTGTAACTTTGTAGGAGGAGGAGTCATTTCCTCAGTCTCCTCCCCCAGTGATCAGACTGTACATTGTAACTTTGTAGGAGGAGGAGGCGTTTCCTCAGTCTCCCCTCCCCCAGTGATCAGACTGTACATTGTAACTTTGTAGAAGGAGGCGTTTCCTCAGTCTCCCCTCCCCCCAGTGATCAGACTGTACATTGTAACTTTGCAGCATGTCCTAAGGTGAGGGGGGACTGATCTGTGTCAGACATTTGTGAACACAGCCAAGAACTGCACAGGCACCAGGATTGGAGAGGATCCTGTCATCTCTGAGCTGCCATGTCAGTCCAGGCCAGGGGCAGACTGACAACTCATGGGGCCCCCAGGCAATAGGGGATCATGGGGCCCCTGTGTCCTTGCCCAAACTCAAAAAAGCCTATGAAAAAGGTACCGGGCATCTCACTTCCAGAAAGTCAAGCAGATGACGGCGTTGTTGTGGGAGTCCCGCTGTCTCTGGGAGGGTTACATTGACATTACTTAACATGGAAACATATCTAATGATGGGGGGGGGGGGGGGGGGTTCTGAGCACCCCACCACCAAGAAGCACCCCTTGAGCGCACTTGTAGTTTTGGTCGCACCTACTGTCCTGCTCCTGCAGGTGGCGACATCACACTGTCCGTCATGCAGGTCTGCACAGAAGGGAGGGCGCAATACACAACGCTGTCCAGCAGACGGCGACAATCAGACATCTGCGCTGCAATTCCCTCGCATTCTTCCCATTGTTCCTTCCAGCCGCGTCTTATTTCTGTATTGCAGCTAAAATCGGCACAAAGCTGCAGAAAGGGGCGGGATCAATAAAATGAAATAAATGCAACGAGCGTGGAAACGTGCGTCTGATGACCGGTCCGCTTCAAAGTACCAACAGAGCCTCTGACCCGCATGGAACCCTGAAATCCGGGTTTCTCTGCCTTTTTGGAGGAAGATTCAGATCTACAGCTCCCGGAACGCCGGCGTGATCAGCGGCCTGTTGGTAGAACAATTCTTTTCAGAGACGGCTGTAAATAGAATAGAATAGGTATGAAAACTCATCCAGTCGCCCTGAAACTTGTGCGGGCGGTTTTCTGCATGGATGCTGAGTTCTGGGTCCAACCTGAGATAGGCAGTGTGGAGGGGGGGACACTACATGGGGGGGGGGCAACAGGGCACTTTACATGAGATCAGGGTACACAGCAGGGCACCATACATGGGCTTACACCAGAGTACCTTACATGGGATCAAGAAACACGGCATGGAATGTTACATGGAAGCAGGACATCTTACATGGCATCAGGGCACATGGCAGGGAACCTTACATGGAATCAAGGAACATACATGGAATCAGGGCACACAGCAAGGCACCTTACATGGGATCAGAGAACACGGCAGGGCACCTTACATGGGATCAGGGCACACGACAGGGCACCGTACATGGGATCAGGGCACACGACAAGGCACCTTACATGGGATCAGGGCACACGACAAGGCACCTTACATGGGATCAGGGTACACGACAAGGCACCTTACATGGGATCAGGGCACACGACAAGGCACCTTACATGGGATCAGGGCACACAACAAGGCACCTTACATGGGATCAAGGCACACGACAAGGCACCTTACATGGGATCAGGGCACACGACAAGGCACCTTACATGGGATCAGGGCACACGACAGGACACCTTACATGGGATCAGGGCACACGACAGGACACCTTACATGGGATCAGGGCACACGACAGGGCACCTTACATGGGATCAGGGCACACGACAGGGCACCTTACATGGGATCAAGGCACACGACAAGGCACCTTACATGGGATCAGGGAACACGACAGGGCACCTTACATGGAATCAGGGCACACGACAAGGCAACTTACATGGGATGAGGGCACACGACAGGGCACCTTACATGGGATCAAGGCACACGACAGGGCACCTTACATGGGATCAGGGCACACGACAGGGCACCTTACATGGGATCAGGGCACACGACAGGGCACCTTACATGGGATCAGGGCACACGGCAGGGCACCTTACATGGGATCAGGGCACACGACAGGGCACCTTACATGGGATCAGGGCACACGACAGGGCACCGTACATGGGATCAGTGCAAAAGGCAAAGCAGCCATCCCCATATGCGGAGTGAAGCAGGGAAGCGGCTATGAGTCCTCTTCTGGTGGGTTGTCCCTCACCGGCCTCTCCTGACCATCCCAGGTGATGTCACATATAAACGCCCGGGATGGTCAGTTGGGGAGGAGGGGCCTGCAGGGAGCAGCGCTGCACAACTAGCATGATCACAGCCGCTTCCCTGCGTAGCTCTGCATGTGTCAGCAGAGGGGATGCGATCGACCTGTCATGGCGGGTAGATTATGGCGGAACCCCTGGGGACGTCTCATGGAACCTCGGCTGAGAAACCCATCCCTAAATGCAGATATTTGCCGTATTGGGTGCTGAGAGTACTGACCCCCCTCCCCCGAGCAGACCGCAGCGAAGTCGAACATTTAAAATAGCCGTCCCCGTGTCACCTCAGCCGTCCGGCGTGACAACTGGCAGATGGGCAGCCGCTGAATAGACACTTTGAACACGACAAACTAATAAAGTTTATTAAAAATAAAAAACATTTAAAAAAAAAACAAGACAAACAAAGCCATTCAACAAACTTTATTTAACAAAACCAAAAAAAGTAAACTTTAATAAAATAAGACCAAAAAAAAAAGCAAACAGCCCAAATTCCACCGCGAACCCCCCAAATTCAGAGCATGACGCGGAATCTGTCGTCCTCCATTTTTGGCAACGCCCCCGAGATTCCCCCCCACCCCCAATCCCGCCCTCCGCGAGCTTCAACCCAACCGAAGTGCCCAGTGAAATGAGAGTCCTTCCATGGAGGAGGTGCGGCGGAGGGAGATCAGGAGACCAGGACGCCGGCCGAGCTGCTCTTGGCGCCGGAGCCGTCTCCGTCTTTGGGCGGCTGCTTCTGGTCGTCCTCCCCCATCAGGCGGATGTTGTGCTTCTCCCGGTACTCGTTCAGCTCCCGCCCCTTCGTCTGCAGCTGCGTGGTCAGCGTCTCGATGATTTTGTTGATCTGCGGGGGGGGGGGGTGGAGAGGAGGCGGAGTTAGGTGGCGGGATGAGACTTGTGTGGGAAGCCTCAGATGGAAGCTCAGGGAACCGACTTGGTGGAGTCATCATCCCTGGATGACAGCTTCCGTCCGAGCTTCGCACACAGGCGTTACGTTTCACGATGAGCTCCCCTTAGGAATCAGTTAGGGGCCTTCAGATGTAAAGAATTCGGTTTTCAATGTGCACAACCCCTGCTTTAGAGCAGGGCATGCTGGGAGTTGTAGTGCCCCTCAGTATAGAGGATCAGGGCATGCTGGGAGTTGTAGTGCCCCTCAGTATAGAGGAGCAGGGCATGCTGGGAGTTGTAGTGCCCCTCAGTATAGAGGATCAGGGCATGCTGGGAGTTGTAGTGCCCCTCAGTATAGAGGAGCAGGGCATGCTGGGAGTTGTAGTGCCCCTCAGTATAGAGGATCAGGGCATGCTGGGAGTTGTAGTGTCCCTCAGTATAGAGGAGCAGGGCATGCTGGGAGTTGTAGTGTCCCTCAGTATAGAGGAGCAGGGCATGCTGGGAGTTGCAGTTCCTCAAGTATAGAGCAGGGAATGCTGGGAGTTGTAGTTCCTCCAGTATAGAGGCGCAGGGCATGCTGGGAGTTTCATTTCCTCCAGTGTAGAGGAGCAGGGCATGCTGGGAGTTGCAGTTCCTCCAGTATAGAGGAGCAGGGCATGCTGGGAGTTGCAGTTCCTCCAGTATAGAGGAGCATGGCATGCTGGGAGTTGCAGTTCCTCCAGTATAGAGGAGCAGGGCATGCTGGGAGTTGCAGGTTCCTCCAGCATAGAGGTGCAGGGCATGCTGGGAGTTGTAGTGCCCCTCAGTATAGAGGAGCAGGGCATGCTGGGAGTTGTAGTGCCCCTCAGTATAGAGGAGCAGGGCATGCTGGGAGTTGTAGTGCCCCTCAGTATAGAGGAGCAGGGCATGCTGGGAGTTGTAGTTCTTCCAGTATAGAGGAGCAGGGCATGCTGGGAGTTGTAGTTCCTCCAGTATAGAGGAGCAGGGCATGCTGGGAGTTGTAGTGTCCCTCAGTATAGAGCAGGGCATGCTGGGAGTTGTAGTTCCTCCAGTATAGAGGAGCAGGGCATGCTGGGAGTTGTAGTGCCCCTCAGTATAGAGGAGGAGGGCATGCTGGGAGTTGTAGTTCCTCCAGTATAGAGGATCAGGGCATGCTGGGAGTTGTAGTTCCTCCAGTATAGAGGAGCAGGGCATGCTGGGAGTTGTAGTGTCCCTCAGTATAGAGCAGGGCATGCTGGGAGTTGTAGTTCCTCCAGTATAGAGGAGCAGGGCATGCTGGGAGTTTCAGTTACTCCAGTATAGAGGAGCAGGGCATGCTGGGAGTTGTAGTGCCCCACAGTATAGAGGAGGAATTGTAGTTCCCCTAGTATAGAGGCGCAGGGCATGCTGGGAATTGTAGTTCCCCTAGTATAGAGGCGCAGGGCATGCTGGGAATTGTAGTTCCCCTAGTATAGAGGCGCAGGGCATGCTGCAAGCACTAGTCCCCCAATATAGAGACGCACACATGAAAGAAGTTGTACCTCAGTATAAAGTCACAGGGCAGGCTGGGAGTTGTAGTCCCTCCTCAGTATACAGAAGCAGGTCATGCTGGGAGTTGTAGTTTCTCTCCATATACAAAGCATGGTTTAGATTTGCCAGAAGAAATCAGGCTTGCAGTGGGCGGGGCTGTTCCAATGAGTGGGAGGAGGAAGGACTCTTACAGGATAGGAGCTCAGGGTGGGTGTCATCTGTGATGTCACTAGCAGCCCAATGAGCATTCTAAAGGTGGGGCATAGGGGGGTGGAGCCTAGTATTTGTTACCTGTACAGGCTCCTGAAGTCTCCATCACTCTTCTATGTCATTTATCTGCTAAACTGACCATTTTCAGTTCCATACAAACATGGTGACAACCCAGACTGGCTGACCCGGAGGGTCCCCCCCCTCCATATAAACTGCCTCACTGGAGGCGCCGGGGTCCCGGGGCTCACCTGATCCTTGTTGTTCTCCAATGCCGGCAGCACCTCCTTCACCGTTCGCTCCACCAGGACGCCCCCGACCATGCGGTAACACTTCCTGCCCTGCTCCACCTCCCGCAGGGTGTCAATGACCAAACTGGGAGAGACAGAAAAAGATGGCGGATGAATGAGGCCCTGCCCCTTTTCAGACTGACATCACTGGCTGCTGTGAGGTCACAGGAAGCCGGGTGCGTGTGTGGAAATATCTTCCCCCAAGAACTGAGATGAAAAGTTCTGACAATTTCCGAGGTGGCCAGAAAAATGGAAACCCCACGTGGGGGCCCCATTCACAGCACTGAGCAGGGGAGGGGGCGGGTCCATTACTGTCATTCTCCTGTGGGGCCCTAGTGTGGGTGGTGCACACTCCGGGGATCGGTGCTCCTATCAGGAGGTCAGACACTGACTGGGCGGCACCGAGAGCTACATAAAGGGGGGATGGAAGGTAACCAGGCACTGATTTAGGGCGGAGTTTTCGGTGTGTGCGGGGGATGGTACTCACGTGTGCTCGCTCAGCTCCATCTCCAGCTCGGCCGCCTTGGAGGCCAGACCCCTCTGCTCCTGCCGCAGGCGATTGAACCCCGCCACCACCTATGGAGCAGCAAAAAAGGTTACCGGTTTAAAGGAGAACTCCAGCTCCTAATACTGGAGAATCAAGGCATGTCTGCGCTCCTTCCAGCCCGGGGTCAGAGTGATTATTGGGGGAGGGGATCCTCTGGCAGCTAGGTGTGGCCCTCTATGTGACCTGGGAAGAGGACCTGTCAGGTGTCACCACCTCCGGGAAAGACACAATGGTTGCCCTAGTATGGGTGGAGCCTCTGCTGGGACCGGAGACTCTCTGATAGGCTCCCCTTGAATAAAAAAATATATTCAGAGAATAAATGAGGCGGAAAGAAAGGAGCAAAACGCTACCGTGATGGCCTAGGCTGGGAGTTGTAGTCCCCTCGGTATAGAGGAGTGTATGCTGGGAGTTGTAGCCCCCTCGGTATAGAGGAGGGTATGCTGGGAGTTGTAGTCCCCTCGGTATAGAGGAGGGTATACTGGGAGTAGTAGTCCCCTCGGTATAGAGGAGGGTATGCTGGGAGTTGTAGTTCCCTCGGTATAGAGGAGGGTATGCTGGGAGTTGTAGTCCCCTCGGTATAGAGGAGGGTATACTGGGAGTAGTAGTCCCCTCGGTATAGAGGAGGGTATGCTGGGAGTTGTAGTTCCCTCGGTATAGAGGAGGGTATGCTGGGAGTAGTAGTCCCCTCGGTATAGAGGAGGGTATGCTGGGAGTTGTAGTCCCCTCGGTATAGAGGAGGGAATTCTGGGAGTTGTAGTCCCTCAGTACAGAGGGGAGAATGATGGGAGTTGTAGTCCTCTCAGCACAGGGGAGGGAATGCTGGGAGTTGTAGTCCTCTCAGTATAGAGGAGGGAATGCTGGGAGTTGTAGTCCTCTCAGTACAGAGGAGGGAATGCTGGGAGTTGTAGTCCTCTCAGCACAGGGGAGGGAATGCTGGGAGTTGTAGTCCTCAGTATAAGAGGACTGTATGCTGGGAGTTGTAGTCCCCCCGGGTCTCCTCACCTGTTCCGCAGCGATCTGTTTAGCCGCCGCACTCGCCATGTTTCCTCCACTGTGTGAGCTCGCCGCAGGAAGTCGTTGAAAGCGTCACTTCCGGTCGCCCCGCCTTCCGCCGCCATCTTGACTGAGGGCAGAGCGCGGATGAGGGTCGGCGTGCGGCTGTGGGGGGCGCTGAGGAGGTGAGTGACTCCACCCAGAACTGTAGAGTGGGGGTTGGGTGGGTGTATCTGTCTGTGTCCCCAAAGGGGAGATTTCCCTGGACTTCCTGTAACACGAGGACCGGAAATTAGAATGGGGGTCACAGGAAGTCCAGACCTGACAGAGGATCCTTCATCTATATGGGGATATGACAGGTCCTCTTCATAGTGACTCCCCCCAGTCACCTCACTCCCCGCCCACAGTCACACTTCTGTTACAGTAACCCTCCATAGATCTCCTTGTGGGCGGAGTTTATAAAATGTGTGCTCCGCCCACATCGGTCTTCTCCCCTCAGCTCCGCCCCCTCCAGTCCTCCCAAAAGAAAACATTTCTGATGTTCTTTGTGAAGTTTCAGGACAATGTCGGGGAGCTCTGCCCACAATCCGCTGATCGCCGTCTGTCAGGTGACCTCCACCGCCAACAAGGAGGAGAACCTGTCCACCTGCTCCGCCCTCATCCGGGAGGCCTCCGCCCGCAACGCCGCCATGGTCTTCCTCCCCGAGGCCTTCGACTACATCGGGGGGAGCACCGAGGAGACGCTGAGCCTGGCCGAGAGCCTGGAGGGGGCGCTGATCCAACAATACGCCGCGCTGGCCAGGTGAGACGCTGCTCCTCCCCCAACACAGCTCCTCCCCAACACAGCTCCTCCCCCAACACAGCCCCTCCCCCAACACAGCTCCTCCCCCAACACAGCTCCTCCCCTAATACAGCTCCTCCCCCAACACAACCCCCCCAATACAGCTCCTCCCCCAACACAACCCCTCCAACACAGCTCCTCCCCTAACACAGCTCCTCCCCCAACACAACCCCTCCCCTAATACAGCTCCTCCCCAACACAACCCCTCCCCTAATACAGCTCCTCCCCCAACACAACCCCTCCCCTAATACAGCTCCTCCTCCAACACAGCTCCTCCCCAACACAGCCCTACCCTAATATAGCCCCTCCCCTAATACAGCTCCTCCCCCAACACAGCCCCTCCCATAATACAGCCCCTCCCCCAACACAGCCCCTTCCCTATTACAGGTCCTCCCCAACACAACCCCTCCCCTAATACAACTCCTCCCCCAACACAACCCCTCCCATAATACAGCTCCACCCTCAACACAGCCCCTCCTCTAATACAGCTCCTCCTCCAACACAACCCCTCCCCTAATACAGCTCCCCCCCAACACTGCCCCTCCCCTAATACAGCCCCTCCCCCAAAACAGCCCCTCCTCTAATACAGCTCCTCCTCCAACACAACCTGTCCCCTAATACAACTCCTCCCCCAACACAGCCCTTCCTCTGATACAGCCCCTCCCCTAATACAGCTCCTCCCTCCCCAACACAACCCCTCCCCTAATACAGCTCCTCCCCAACACAGACCCTCCTCTAATACAGCTCCACCCCTAACACAGCCCCTCCCCTAATACAGCTCCTCCCCCAACAAATCCCTCCCCTATTACAGCTCCTCCTCCAACACAGACCCTCCTCTAATACTGCTCCACCCCTAATACAGCCCCTCCCCTAATACAGCTCCTCCCCCAACACAATCCCTCCCCTATTACAGCTCCTCCTCCAACACAGACCCTCCTCTAATACTGCTCCACCCCTAATACAGCCCCTCCCCTAATACAGCTCCTCCTCCAACACTGCCCCTCCTATAATACAGCCCCTTCCACATAACAGCTCCTCCCCTAATACAGCTCCTCCCCAACACTACCCCTCCCCTAATACAGCTCCTCCCCCAACACAAACCCTCATCAAACACTGCCCCTCCCCTAATACAGCTCCTCCCCCAACACAGATTCTCACCTAATACAGCTCCTCCCCCAACACTGCCCCTCCCCTAATACAGCCCCTTCCACAACACTGCTCCTCCCCCAGCATTGACCCTCCCCTAATAAAGCTCCTGTCCAACACTGCTCCTCCCCTAACACAGCCCTTCCATAATACAACACTTTCCCCTACACAGACCCTCCTCAAACACTGCCCCTCCCCTAATACAGCCCCTCCCCCAACACTGCCCCTGCCCTAGCACAGCCCCTCCTCCAACACAACCCCTCCTCTAATACAGCCCTCCGCTCTTCCCCCACCACAGCCCCTCCCCCAACACAACTCCTCTTCTAATACAGCCCTTCCCCTAACACAGGCCCTCCCCCAACACAACTCCTCTTCAAATACAGCCCCTCCCCTAACACAGGCCCTCCCCCAAAACTTCCACTGCCATCCGCAGCATAGCCTTGCCACTCTCCAGTACTGTCCCAGCCCCTCCCCCAGAAATTCCTTAGCACAGCCTCAGCCCTTGACTCCTCCCTAGTGCTGTCCTATCACCTCCCTAGCACAGCCCTCTCAGACCCTGGCCACTCTAAAATGCTGTCCTAGCTCCTCCCCAGCACTACCCCTGCCAATCCTTAGCACTGCCCCAGCCCTGCCCACAACCCAGCAGAGTCCCAGCCCCTCTCTAGTGTTCGCCTATCCCCTGCCCAGCACTGCCACAGCCCCTCCCACTACCCAACAGAGCTCCTCCCCAGCTACTCCCTAATGCGGTCTTATCCCCTTCCCAGGATCCCGAACACTCCCACACACAGCCCTTCCCCTGCAGAGCCCTGGCCCTTCCCCTGAACTGCCCCATCCCCCCTCCAGCTCTGTGCTGGTCACTCCACAACACGGTCCCAACCACCCGCCGGCACAGACCCTCCCCAAGCTCCTCCCTAGTGCCGTCCAACCCCCTCCCCAGCTCCTCCCTAACGCCGTCTCATCCCCTCCCCAAGCTCCTCCCTAGTATTCTCCTCCCACTACCCAGCAGAGCTCCTCCCCAGCTACTCCCTAATGCTGTCCTATCCCCGTCCCAGGATCCCGGACACTCCCACACACAGTCCTTCCCCTGCAGAGCCCTGGCCCTTCCCCTGAACTGCCCCAACCACTCGCCGGCACAGACCCTCCCCAAGCTCCTCCCTAGTGCCGTCCCACCCCCTCCCCAGCTCCTCCCCAATACCATCCCACCTCCTCCCTAGTGCCGTCCCATCCCCTCCCCTCCCCAGCTCCTCCCTAACACCGTCCCATCCCCTCCCCTCCTCAGCATTAAAGCACAGCTCTTTCTCTGCTCCACCTCCTTCCCTCCTGGCCCTGCCCCCGCCCTTTCCCAGGACTCCCCCAGACCCTCTTTAGTGCTGACCCGTCCCCTCCGCAGCAGTACCAGCCACCCCATAGCACAGCAGTTCCTCTGCACTGCCCTGGACTTTTGCCATTGGCCGGATTTATGTCCTGACTGTTGCTTCTCTCTCGGGTTCAGGGAGTGCCGCCTGTGGCTGTCTCTGGGTGGATTCCACGAGAAGGGCCCCAACTGGGAGAAAGACCGCAGGATCTCCAACTCCCACCTCCTCCTGGATGACACAGGTACCTGAAACTAACGGAAAACATTTTGGCGGGGATGCTTTAAATACCATTGTAATTTCCTTTTTAAATAAAAGGCCCCTCCCCAGCATTGCCCAGCCTATTCCTGGGCACGCCCCAGCAGAGCGTTGGGGAGGGCTTCCTTTCACTTCAAGGTGGAGAGTCACTTTTTTCACCGCAGAGAATTAAAAACGGATATCTCAGCACCCTGAACATCGACGTTTTGTAGGTCTGTCATCTTCTGGTGACTCCCCAATAACCCCCCCCCCCGTGTGTCTTTCCGCAGGATGCATCCGGTCCATCTACCGCAAGGCTCACCTATTTGATGTGGAGCTACAGAGTGGGGTGTCCCTGAAGGAGAGCAGTTTCACGATCCCGGGGGTGGAGCTGGTACCCCCCGTCTGCACACCGGTGGGAAAGGTGCGGTTGCTTTTCTAGAGCGATGTACAACGATTTATAGAATTAGTCACACCCCAAAAAATTCCAGGCACAGTCCCGGACGATGCCCCAATGCTTCCCCTGGACCTAGTACAGTCCTGACCACTTACCCAATCCCTTCCCAGGACAGTACCAGCACAGCTCCGACCACACCCCGGAACAATCCTGACTCCTCTTCCAAGCAGGACCCCAGTCTTTCTCCAGCACTGCCCCAGTCCAGCCCCAGGACATCCCTGACCACTTCCCAGTACAGTCCTGATTCTTCCCCAGCACAGACCTGATCACTTCCCAGCATAGTCCTGGATCCTCCCCTACACAACTTTGATCACTCCCCAGCACAGCCCAGATCACTCCCCTGCACAGTCCTGGCTCCTCCCCAGCACCGCCATGATCACTCCCCTGCACAGTCCTGGCACCTTCCCAGCACAGCCATGATCACTCCCCTGCACAGTCCTGGCTCCTCCCCAGCACCACCATGATCACTCCCCTGCACAGTCCTGGCTCCTCCCCAGCACCGCCATGATCACTCCCCTGCACAGTCCTGGCTCCTCCCCAGCACCGCCATGATCACTCCCCTGCACAGTCCTGGCTACTCCCCAGCACCGCCATGATCACTCCCCTGCACAGTCCTGGCTACTCCCCAGCACCGCCATGATCACTCCCCTGCACAGTCCTGGCTCCTCCCCAGCACCGCCATGATCACTCCTCTGCAGAGTCCTGGCTCCTCCCCAGCACTGCCATGATCACTCCCCTGCACAGTTCTGGCTCCTCCCCAGCACAGCCATGATCACTCCCCTGCACAGTCCTGGCACCTTCCCAGCACAGCCATGATCACTCCCCTGCACAGTCCTGGCACCTTCCCAGCACAGCCATGATCACTCCCCTGCACAGTCCTGGCTCCTCCCCAGCACCGCCATGATCACTCCCCTGCACAGTCCTGGCTCCTCCCCAGCACCGCCATGATCACTCCCCTGCACAGTCCTGGCTCCTCCCCAGCACCGCCATGATCACTCCCCTGCACAGTCCTGGCTCCTCCCCAGCACCGCCATGATCACTCCCCTGCACAGTCCTGGCTCCTCCCCAGCACTGCCATGATCACTCCCCTGCAGAGTCCTGGCTCCTCCCCAGCACTGCCATGATCACTCCCCTGCACAGTTCTGGCTCCTCCCCAGCACAGCCATGATCACTCCCCTGCACAGTCCTGGCACCTTCCCAGCACAGCCATGATCACTCCCCTGCACAGTCCTGGCACCTTCCCAGCACAGCCATGATCACTCCCCTGCACAGTCCTGGCTCTTCCCCAGCACAGCCATAATCACTCCCTAGCACAGTCCTGGCTCCTCTGAAGCCCAGTCCTGATCACTTCCTAGCACCTCCCCAACACAGCGTTGATCACTCCCCAGCACAGTCTAGATTACTCCCCAACACAGCCATAATCACTCCCTAGCACAGTCCTGGCGCCTTCCCAGCACAGCCATGATCACTCCCCTGCACAGTGGCTCCTCCCCAACACAGCCATAATCACTCCCTAGCATAGCCCTGGCCCCTCCCCAGCACAGCCATAATCATTCCCCTGCACAGTGGCTCCTTCCCAGCACAGCCTTGATCACTCCCTAGCATAGTCCTGGCCCCAGCATACCCTGGACCACTCCCCAGCACAATACTGACTCCTCCCCAGCACAGCCCTACCCACTCCCCAGCAGTACCCTTTACCAGTCCTTTAGCTAGTTAAGGGGGGGTCCTCTTCAGTTCTTGTCTTGGAGACAAAACAGGAAGTGAGAGTTTTTGTTCAAACTGAGAGGAAGTCTCCTCTTCGTTGTCACCAGAACAGGTGTCCTGATTGGAAAGTTCTCTCTATTTTCTGTATTTGGTGACAACATGTTGATTTCCCATCACTTCCTGTTGCGGTGACAACTGTCACCTGAATAAATAGGATCACCCCGCTCCATCCAAAACAGAACCAAAGTGGCTTTAGCTGTGGAATTTGTGTTTTCCTCTGCGGCAGGTCGGTCTCGCCATTTGCTACGATCTTCGCTTTCCCGAGATGTCGCTGGCGCTGTCCCGGGAAGGAGCGGAAATTCTCACCTACCCCTCCGCCTTCATCGTCACCACAGGCCTGGCGCACTGGGAGGTAGGTTTGTATGAGAGGGGGGGGGGGGGAATGGGACAGCAACCAATACAGAGGCAGGAGGGGCCGGCCCAGACGTCTTCCTCTTGGCAGCAGGATTGGCCATTTATGGCGGAGGCTCATGTGCTGTGGGGGTGCAGGTGAGATCTACAAGATGAGGGGTCAATCAGAATGTTGCAGGGGGGGGGGAGGAGACACGTGGGGTGGCAGGTGGTCGGGATGCTGAAGGGCCCAATAAAAAGAATTAGAATCGAATCTGGCTAACGGGGGAGGGGTAACCCCTGATCACTTCCTAGCATAGTCCTAGCTCCTCCCCAGCACAGACTAGATCACTCCCTAGCACAGTCCTGGCACCTCCCCAGCACAGCCTAGATCACTCCCTAGCACAGTCCTGGCACCTCCCCAGCACAGCCTAGATCACTCCCTAGCACAGTCCTGGCACCGCCCCAGCACAGCCTAGATCACTCCCTAGCACAGTCCTGGCACCTCCCCAGCACAGCCTAGATCACTCCCCTGCACAGTCCTGGCACCTCCCCAGCACAGCCTAGATCACTCCCCTGCACAGTCCTGGCACCGCCCCAGCACAGCCTAGATCACTCCCTAGCACAGTCCTGGCACCTCCCCAGCACAGCCTAGATCACTCCCCTGCACAGTCCTGGCACCTCCCCAGCACAGCCTAGATCACTCCCCTGCACAGTCCTGAGCGTTTTGGAGCGCAACAGTAGAGTTGCCAATGGTGGCTTCTTAAAGGCGCTCAACTCAAGTCTGTCATCCTGATCCCTTCTCCGCTGCCCAGGGAACCTCTGACCTGGAACAAGCCAGGTGTTAGGGCTTCCCCTTGATGAAGGGGAGGAGTTCCTGGACATGCCTTCTGCAGCCTCTCATCACATGACATATGAGATCTATAGGGGGTGGTGCAAGAACCAGTCAGGGGATTAGGATATTGGGTGAGCTAGGTGGGTGGTCAATTTGAAAGGTCGGCGTGACCAAATCTGGGCGGAGTCCTGATTGTAACACCTCTGATTGCAAACCTGACCCCTCTCCCATTATCCCACAGGTGCTGCTGAGGGCCCGAGCCATAGAGAACCAGTGTTACGTGGTGGCGGCGGCACAGACCGGCAGCCACAACCAGCGCAGGACTTCATACGGCCACGCCATGGTGGTGGACCCTTGGGGCGCTGTCGTAGCGCAGTGCCGAGAGGGACCCGGGCTGTGCTACGCGGAGATCGACCTGCCTTGCCTCCACCGCGTGCGGAGAGAGATGCCGGTGCAGAATCACCGCAGGGCCGACCTGTACGGCACCGTCGGCAAGAAGAGTCAGGGCTGACGGACATGGCAGGATCGGCTGATCGTGCCTTGAACATGGACACTAAGTAATCAATACTCAGGCTGCTGAGCAGGACAACTAATCAATCACTGGGATGTTTAAAGAGCACCTGTAATAATAAACACAACACCAGAGGAGGAGGGTGGAAAAAGTAGGATTGTTTCGGGCGGTGAAGGTCTGGGATGATGACCTCGTCTCTTTGGGTGGGCCCCAACGTCACCGGCTAATCACTATTAGGGTTCTCCAACGATGGTGAGGGTATCTCCTTATACTTTCCTTTTTTGGACCTGCCGTCCAATCTAAATGCCTGATCACATTTGTAACCCTCCTGGGTTTTTACCACCTTCTTTTTGGGAAGGAAAATCTGCCCAATGGGGACACCAACCTCTGTCCTGCTTTTTGTTTGCATTTTGTACCCCATATCACAGCATCGCCTAGGTGGTTAGGATATCAAAGTTCCTGCAACCTAGCCAAAGAATGGCGACGAGACAAAGTTCCATGATCCTGCTCTACACGGTGGGTGGGGGGGTGGGCAGTAAAGGGCCGGCTTAAATAATATGGGAGATGGGGTTCAAGGTTTCCCTTCCTAAACACTTCCTTGACCTAATCTCCTAAGTGGGATTGTATACACTAAGGGCGGGGCTTGATATCTCCCGCCAAAGAGATTCCAAATCCTTCCTGTGATGCCGTATTCTGTGCAATCTAAATAAATAATCGATCGTAATCCATCCACCTCGAGCCAAAGTCATTTCAGGATCGTCCTGCCTCTGCAGTGTGGCAGGAAGGGGGGATGTAAATCATAATGACAGCTGAGCTGAACTGGGGGGGGATGTAAAACAGCATCTGTGAATTCGATTTAAAGAGGACCTGTACTGTGGAAGCTTCAAAAGAAATTTCACAGCTCTTATTTCTTGTTTGAGACCTTTGGGTGGAGTCTCTCCTGTTCATTCCTGTGACTCCACGGGTACCAAATATCAGTCTCGAAGCTTCAGAAACCACCATTTGAACCCATTCTTCTCTCCGCCCTCACCCACAGGTGGTAATTCTTATAGACATCACATCTGCGAGGTGAGTGACTGAAGGACTTCTCTAGCAAGGAACCCTTTCTGGTTTTACATAGGCAAAAAGTCCTGATCTTCAACACCATGTTGTCCCTACCGTAGTTTCTGCCTTTCACCTCATTCTAGACATCATACTTCCCGTCCCTCTCTCCTGCTCTAATTCACCAAAAAAAGGAGGTTTCTCTCCAAGGTCAGGATATGGTTCTGGCTTTGAGCGTCTGCCTCTTGGAGACATCTTCTTGCAGGAAGACCAATTCCCTTTTTGTCATCATTCAAGGTAATGGTGTCAAGGATCGGGACAAACCCATTCATTTCAAGGCACACTCGACTAAAAAGCTTTCTCAAACCTCAAGTCCAGACCTTGTTCTTCTTGACTCCAGAGGAACACTTGAAATCATTTTCATGTCTTGGTGAACCCCAGGTATGATTAGTCCGTTGAAAGTCTCTAGGAAAAAGCCCCATACATGGGAGGTCAGTGGGAAGAATGCCCCCCGCTCCTTCCTTACATTTGTGGTTAGAAGACAGCTTTAAAGATCATTGGTGTCATGCTACTGGATCTATGCAGGCACCATCAATGGGAGGTCAATCATCTACAGCTCAAGGAACCCCCAACAACCACTAGAGGAACCCTAGTTGAGAATGGCTGGTATTGAGCAAGCCTGGACCCATGAAGATACCATCAATGGGAGGTCAATCATCTACAGCTCAAGTTACCCCTAACAACCGCTACAGGAACCCTGCTTGAGAATGGCTGGACCTGGTTCGATGAAGACACCATCAATGGGAGGTCAATCATCTACAGTTCAAGGAACCCCCAACATCCTCTAGAGGAACCCTAGCTGAGAATGGCTGGTATTGAGCAAGCCTGGACCTGGATCCATGAAGATACCATCAATGGGAGGTCAATCGTCTATAGCTGAAGAAACCCCCAACATCCTCTAGAGGAACCCTAGTTGAGAATGGCTGGTATTGAGCAAGCCTGGACCTTGATCTATGAAAACATCAAACAGGAGGTCAATCATCTACAGCTAAAGGAACCTCCAACTTCCTCTGGAGGAACCCTAGTTGAGAATGGCTGGTATTGAGCAAGCCTGGACCTGGATCCAAGAAGACACCATCAATGGGAGGTCAATCATCGACAGCTAAAGGAACCCCTAACAACCTCTGGAGGAACCCTGGTCAAGGATGGCTGGTATTGAGCAAGCCTGGACCTGTATGTATGAAAACATCAAACAGGAGGTCAATCACCTACAGCTAAAGGAACCCCCAACATCCTCTGGAGGAACCCTAGTTGAGAATGGCTGGTATTGAGCAAGCCTGGACCTGGATCCAAGAAGACACCATCAATGGGAGGTCAATCGTCGACAGCTAAAGGAACCCCTAACAACCACTGGAGGAACCCTGGTCGAGGATGGCTGGTATTGAGCAAGACTGGACCTGGTTCTATAAAGACCCCATCAATGGGAGGTCAATCATCTACAGCTCAAGGAACCCCGGTCGAGAATGGCTGGTATTGAGCAAGGCTGGACCTGGTTCTATAAAAGACACCATCAATGGGAGGTCAATCATCGACAGCTCAAGGAACCCCTAACAACCTCTGGGGGAACCCTGGTCGAGAATGGCTGGTATTGAGCAAGGCTGGACCTGGTTCTATAAAGACACCATCAATGGGAGGTCAATCATCTACAGCTCAAGGTACCCCGGTCGAGAATGGCTGGTATTGAGCAAGGCTGGACCTGGTTCTATAAAGACACCATCAATGGGAGGTCAATCATCTACAGCTCAAGGAACCCTGGTCGAGAATGGCTGGTATTGAGCAAGACTGGACCTGGTTCTATAAAGACCCCATCAATGGGAGGTCAATCATCTACAGCTCAAGGAACCCCGGTCGAGAATGGCTGGTATTGAGCAAGGCTGGACCTGGTTCTATAAAGACACCATCAGTGGGAGGTCAATCATTGACAGCTCAAGGAACCCCTAACAACCTCTGGCGGAACCCTGGTCGAAAATGGCTGGTATTGAGCAAGGCTGGACCTGGTTCTATGAGGACACCATCAATGGGAGGTTAATCATCAACAGCTCAAGGAACTAAAAACAATAACCTCTGGAGGAACCCTGGTCAACAATGGCTGGTATTGAGCAAGGCTGGACCTGGTTCTATGAAGACACCAGCAATGGGAGCTTAATCATCGACAGCTCAAGGAACTGAAAACAACTCCTGGAGGAACCCTGGTCGAGAATGGCTGGTCTTGTGCAAGGCTGGACCTGAATCTATGAAGACACCATCAATGGGAGGTCAATCATCGATAGCTCAAGAAACCCCTAACAACCTCTGGCGGAATACTGGTTGAGATTGGCTGCTCTACTAGATCTATGAGGGCTTCTTGGGTTTTTACCATCGAGCAATAGTCTCCTAGACTCGCAAGGCTGGCACCTGGTCTTCTATTCACACATACTCCAAGTTCCACCAGGTGGATGTGCCAGCCTTGGCCATAAGGTCCTTCAGACACCTCTTTTATAGTCCCCATCTTTCTGGTGGCTCTGTAAGGCTTTTTTTTTTTTTTTGCTGTTGACCAATCCTCATTTGGACATTCCAAAAAAAAGGTGGAAAAACTTGCCGTGTCCCTCAATAAAAAGAAAACAGGATTATTTTTAGCCATCGTTAAATCCTTTTCTTGGAATCCATTGAAGGATATTGTTCCCATCCTTCTGCGTTCATGATCACGCACTTACTACTGCTGCAAAACTAAGGATTGCTGGTAGCAAGAGGGAGTATTATGGGCCATCTGATATTTTTTTCCTTTTTCTTTTCCAATCCTCCTGTAGGCAACCATATACAAGTATTAACCCCACAAACTATTGAGTCCTCTCCATAATTTTTTTCCCCCACTTCCTGTAAGAGGGTTGTCACCTTGTGGACCGAGTAAGAGAAAAATCACACATTTTGGGGTGTCCACACAACAGGAATAGAGGGGAAAACTTCCAATGGGGACAATTCTGGTGACAATCTGGGATTTTCCCCACTTTAGAGGGATTTATTCACTTCCTGTTGCAGCTATTGAGGGTTCGTTTACACTTCCTTCCACCTCAACGCACAATAAAGCTCCTAAAGCTGCAACGTGATTTGTTTACGTGTTTTGAGGCTTTAATGAAGCTCTGCAAAGGCCGTGTGTGTTGATTTTTCTATTTGTTTTAATGGAGCTCTCTAGAACCCCGGCTCAGGGCACCCCCAGCTGATCAGTACCCCTGTTCAGCAGATCCCCCGCTCTGTAGTAATTCCCAGCTCTGCCGATCTCCCCGCTCTGTGTCGACCCCCAGCTCTGCTGATCTCCCCGCTCTGTGTCGACCCCCAAGCTCTGCCGATCTCCCCGCTCTGTAGTAATTCCCAGCTCTGCCGATCTCCCCGCTCTGTAGCATCCCCCAGCTCTGCCGATCTCCCCGCTCTGTAGCAACCCCCAGCTCTGCCGATCTCCCCGCTCTGTAGCAACCCCCAGCTCTGCTGATCCTCCACCCAGTAGTAACCTCCAGCTCTGCCGATCTCCCCGCTCAGTAGTAAACCCCAGCTCTGCCGATCTCCCCGCTCAGTAGTTACCCCCAGCTCTGCCGATCTCCCCGCTCAGTAGTAACCTTGAGCTCTGCCGATCCCCCGCTCTGTAGTAACCTTGAGCTCTGCCGATCCCCCGCTCTGTAGTAACCTCGAACTCTGCCGATCTCCCCACTCAGTAGTAACCCCCAGCTCTGCCGATCCCCCGCCCAGTAGCAACCCCCAAGCTCTGCCGATCTCCCCCACTCACTAGTAACTCCTAGCTCTGCCAATCCCCTGCTTACTAGTAACCCCCAGCTCTGCTGATCCTCCACCCAGTAGTAACCTCCAGCTCTGCCGATCTCCCCGCTCAGTAGTAACCTCGAACTCTGCTGATCTCCCCGCTCAGTAGCAACCCCCAGCCCTGCCGATCCTCCTCTCTCTCCAGCCCCCACTCACCTCCCGCTATATTGCACACCGCGTGTGACATCTGCTAGTTTAGTCCCCCAGCTCTGCTGCTTCTCCGCTGCCCAGTAGTAACCCCCAGCTCTGCCGATCCTCCTCTCTTTCCATCCCCTACTCACCTCCCGCTATATTGCTCCAATGTTGCACACCACGTGTGACATCTGCTAGTTTAGTCCCACAGCTCTGCTGCTTCTCCGCTGCTCAGTAGTAACCCCCAGCTCTGCTGATCCCCCACCCAGCAGTAACCCCCAGTTCTACCGATCCCCCACCCAGCAGTAACCCCCAGTTCTGCCGATCCTCCTCTCTCTCCATCCCCTACTCACCTCCCGCTATATTGCTCCAATGTTGCACACCACGTGTGACATCTGCTAGTTTAGTCCCACAGCTCTGCTGCTTCTCCGCTGCTCAGTAGTAACCCCCAGCTCTGCCGATCCCCCACCCAGCAGTAACCCCCAGTTCTGCCGATCCCCCACCCAGCAGTAACCCCCAGTTCTGCCGATCCCCCTCTCTCTCCAATCTCCGCTCAGCTCCCTCTATATTGCTCCGATGTTGCACACCACATGTGACGTCTGCTCGTTTGGTCCCCCAGCTCTGCTGCTCCGCCGCCACGCAGCCCTCACTCACCTCCTGCTATATTCCTAGTTTGTCTTGCTCTCCACCCCAGCTCTGCAGATCCTCTGCTGCTCAGTCCTCTATCCAATCCCCACTCTCTTTCCTGCTGCGACGTCTGCACCCGACACCCCCTGAATATATACACCTGAACCGGAAGCGACCGCTGATGACGTCATTTCTGGTTCGCTTGTTGGTTTCCCAGTGCATCCTGGGACATCTCATACCTGCAATACCTCCAAAGCAAAGCTAACTCTGAATAAAAGCCCCTCAAAAGCTGCGGGTGCGGTCCAAGAGCGGTCAGATTTCTATGGAGGCTGCGGAGACGCTTTGAAGCGACACGGGAAATCATTTTTGAAGCGAAGGAACGCAGCAATGTGAACGGGAATTTAGTGAGGCGCTTCGATTGGCATTTTCCGTCCACCAAGCTGTGACCACTTCCTTTCGGGAGTCAAAACTTACCAAGCGGCTCAAATTCCTTCCCCCAAAAACCGCTACTTGCAACGGGATAGACACACCTGATTTTATTCCAGCAGACGAGTGGGGGATGGCAGGTCGATCAACGCCGCGGTCAAATACTATAAAGGTCCTTTAAATCAGAAGGGTGAAAGATTGCAAAACTTCAAAAAAATTTTTTTTTTTTAATCTCCCATATTTTTTTCAGAAGCAGCCGAGAGGGCAAAACGAAAAAAAAAAAACAAAAAACAGAAATGAACATTAACACTGACAAAAAAAAAAAAAAAAAAAAAAAGGACAAAAGACTTGAGAGGTCGGACATCACATATATATCAACTTGTTCTAAGCCAAAATCAATGCG